>NC_136525.1:52525857-52673357 GCF_053919585.1 Euprymna scolopes | reverse complement strand
TCTTTCCTAGAACTGCCCATCTGTGGAACACTGTTCCATTAGTCTGCTTCCCGGTTGAGTACAACACGGTAGCCTTCAAATCCAATGCAAACAAATTCTTGCTGAGCCATCCCCATAAATAATCAAATTCTACCTAATTTATACCATTAACGATTACTATATTACCACCTTACATTCATTGACCCTTATCCTCGAGTGGCCTTCGGGCCTTGATAAGTGGTGACTCCCAAGTAAAAAAAAAAAAAAAAAAAAAAACATTTTTTCCGTTTAAAAAATCTGTTATTATTCGATGTTTGCTTATGAAAATTCCAGTGTTTTCTTCATTAGTCTTTATATTTACGGGGATATTAAATTGAATGTTAGATTCAGCACTAAAAAAACAAAACAAAAAAACATTATTGCTAACGGTTTTATGAAAAATACAGATAAAGCTAAAAGAAAAAAAAAAGAAAAAAGAAAAGAAAAGAAAAAAGAAAGAAAAAAGAAAAGAAATAAAGAAAAGAAAAAAAGAAAAGAAAAAAAGAAAAGAAAAAAAGAAAAGAAATAAAGAAAAGAAAAAAAGAAATAAAGAAAAGAAAAAAGAAAAGAAAAAAAGAAAAGAAAAAAGAAATAAAGAAAAGAAAAAAGAAATAAAGAAAAGAAAAAAAGAAAAGAAAAAAAGAAAAGAAAAAAAGAAATAAAGAAAAGAAAAAAAGAAATAAAGAAAAGAAATAAAGAAAAGAAAAAAGACAGAAAAAAAGAAAAGAAGAAAAAGAGAAAAAAGAAAAAAGAAAAAAAAGAAAAAAAAAGAAAAGAAAAAAGAAAGAAAAAAGAAAAGAAAAAGAAATAAAGAAAAAGGAAAAAAGAAAAAGAAAAGAAAGAGGGAGATCCCCAAACTCGAAGATGTCTAAAAAAGGAAATAAAAGACTTTCACTCTGGCACAAAGTCGTCAATAATTTTATTTTTAACTGCCGCATAAATAGACATTGTGTTAGATTTGGTTTATTTCCAATAAATTTCAGCTGAAGAATCGATCAGATGCTTTCGTAGACGTTTATCAGTTATGCATTGATTATGGTCGAGTTGAAATGGGCGAACTATGCGGTATGTACAGGGTCTACCATAAGTAAATATAAATTTTATTTTGTTTGTAACTTCGCTGATGTTTTTTTTTATTATTATAATCAATTATTAAGATTAAGCCTCTCCTTTGTTGATAATTAACATCTAAATTGGCATAAGTGGTTATTCTTTCCTTTTTATTATTATCAGTTATTATTACGATTAAGCATATGTCATAATTGATTCTAGACAAATGCACATGCCTTCTTTTATATCTGGGCTTCGATGAATATGTCTGTTTGATTTGGTTTGGTTCAAATTTTGTAGAAGCAACAAATATGAGAAAAAATTTTTAAAATAAATTTGGAGGAATGGTTTCTAGTGCAAATGTGGTATTTTGGTGACTGAAATGATTCTACTTTATCGCTTTAGACCCCGGGTAGCCTAGAATATCAAAAATGAATAACAATTTTGCTATTCATATTATTTGAATTCTTTGGACTACTGTTCTCAACTTGAGTGTCGTTTCCGTCGATGTTACCTCCAACTTTCTTCAAGTGTATCTTGTTGAACTCAGGAATGTTTCTGTTGAATTCGGGAATCTGGACGCAAGGATCCATGTTCCCTGTGAACGTTAGGCCGAGGATTTTAAAGGAAGTACTTTCAGGTAATGTGTTTTTGGCCATTGCTATTGGTGGTAGAGAATGTTTC
This sequence comes from Euprymna scolopes, assembly GCF_053919585.1. Taxonomy (NCBI): domain Eukaryota; kingdom Metazoa; phylum Mollusca; class Cephalopoda; order Sepiida; family Sepiolidae; genus Euprymna; species Euprymna scolopes. The sequence goes on along the minus strand of NC_136525.1, from coordinate 52,671,605 downwards.
TTGTAATTATTGAAGGAAACAAGTTTAGTCTTGGCAGCATTGAATGTGATCATCCATTTTTGTCCCCATTCCATTAGAGATTGGATGTCATCCACTAGTGTTTCTGTCATTTCTTTAGATATGTGTTCATTTGTTTTCCTGTCGTTTCTGTTATAGAGTGTGGTGTCATCAGCATATATACCCATCTCACAGACAACTTTGTCAGGGAGGCCATTTATGAATATTAGGAATAATAGAGGCCCAAGGATAGACCCCTTTCGGGCGTTAGTAGTTTTCTAGCATGGTAGAGAGAACTACCTTCTTCGCAGCGGTCCTGGCAATACTCTCAATGTAATTGTTCCAATTCATGTTTCCTGTGAACGTTAGGCCGAAAAGTTTAATAAATATACTTTCAGATAAAGAGTATTTGGCCATTGCTATTGGTGGTAGAGAAGGTTTCTTGTAATTATTGAAGGAAACAAGTTTAGTCTTGGCAGCATTAAATGTGATCATCCATTTTTGTCCTCATTCCACTACAGATTGGAGGTCATCCTCTAGTGTTTCTGCCATTTCCTTAGATATGTGTTCATTTGTTTTTCCCTTCGTGCCTGTTATAGAGCGTGGTGTCATCAGCAAATATACCCATCTCAGAGACAATTTTATCAGGGAGGTCATTTATGAATATTATTCATCCATTAAAACAAAGATTTTACTCGTTATAAACCATCCTTGGCGTATGATTACTATTTTCTGTAAATTTCAGTGTTATGTGATCAGTAGTGTAAGTGTTTATTGGTTAAATATTTCCACACATGCACCCATCTGCGGTTTTATTTATAAAGATTAAACAGATGGAGAGTATTAGAAACTTGGTTTTATTAGTGCTCTAGAGGCCTCCATGTGTAGATTGGTGATCTTTCAAACCAACACATTTCAGGTGAAAACATTATTACCTACTTATGACTCATATTGAAATTAGCAGGTTCAATCCTCAGTATGGGCGACCAAAAAATACAACTGTGAATTATTTAAAACCTCTACTCATGGCTGACGGAACAAGAGCATGCTGCCCCCGTGAAGTAAATAAAGGGTTCCGTTCGAAATTCCGTCCAAATTCCCAAGTTCGACAAGATACACCGAAAGAAAGTCGGCTGAAACGTTGTGAAAATTTCTTAGAACTGCATGACTGTGGAACTCTGTTCCGTTTTCTTGCTTTCCAACTAACTACAATATGATTGTCTTCAAGTCCAATGTGAATAAATTCTTGATGACCCCTTAAGTAATCCAATTTTCTAAATTTCCACTACTCACGATGACTGACATGTTCCCCTTGATCACTGTACACTCATTAACCCTTATCCTCGAATGGTCCCCGGGCCTTCATAAGTGGTGACTCCTTCGCAAAAAAAGATGAGAACAGTAGTCCTAAGAATCCAAATAAAATAAAATATGCTTAACTATTTTAATTCATGCAGACTTCGTATTTATTATTACAGAGCCAATTCTCTATTGAATATTATATTGTACCTAATATATAGTAGTAATTTCAAAAGAAAAAAAAAAAAAAGATTTGTGTGTCATTGGCTAGAATCGAACCCAAAACATTTAGCATTCCAGCCATGTCTTCTACCAATGTAGCTATTGAGAGAAAGGTATGAAAGATTAATGAAACGACTTGAAGAAATTAATTGAATTTGAGCATGCGCACGGCAAAAGTAATAGAAATATGTCGGTAAGTTGAAACGAACATTTTGCATTTCAACTTGCTGACATATTTCTGTACGCGTTATTCGTCCATCCAAACAAAGATTTTACTCGCTATAAACCATCCTTGGTGTTTGATTACTATTTATTGTCAATTTCAGTGTCATGTGACCAGTAGTGACCAGTAGTTTAAAGGTTTAATGGTTAAATATTTACACATATACACACATCTGCTGTTTTATTTATATAGATTAAACAGAAGATTAGAAACTTGGTTTTATTAGTGCTCTGGAGGCCTCCATAACTGGTGATCTTTCAAAACAATGCATTTCAGGTGAAAATATTACATACTTATGTTTCATATTGAAATTAGTATAAATTCACAAAAATTATGGAAAATGAACCAGTAAAGAAAGAATTACAAGAAAAAAAAAAAAAACGATAGGGTGCTTGTGTAGATTTTAAAGCAACGCATTTCAGGTGACAACATTATTACATACTTATGTGTCATTTCGCAATATAGATTAAATTGTTTTTAACCAAAACGAATTATTTTTGTCTATTACAAGTGTACTTGGATGTACTGAAGAGTGTGGCAATCCCCTGATGCAATCACCAGACCCTGTATGCAGCAACAGGACTCGGCACTGGCCCACAAGTCCAAGGAGACCCAGGCTTGGTTTTAAAAGGAGGGTTACGACTTTGTACCTTCCTCTCACAACCCGCACTCTTTCCCTGACCCAAACTCGCTGGACTACTTTGTTTGGTCATACGTTAGGAACATCACCAACATGACCTGGCACAACACCAAAGCAGGCTGATTACTGCCATCCGCCAAGTATTCACCAAGCTCCCACCGACGCTTGAAGAAAACGCATGCTCTCAGTTCTGGACCTGTACCAAAGCAGTGATTGAGGCTGAAGGTGGCTACATTAAATAGATGTCAGCTCTACTACATAATTAAGTTACCTGAATTGATTTTTTTTCAATAAAAGTTTTGAAAATAAAGCTGTAGTGTTGTTTTCTGTAGGGGGGACAAACTTATCGTTCAACCCTGTACGTAAATTATGAAGTAATAAAATATATTGCATGTATAAATTTCAAGTCTTTACATCAACACGTGATTAGTAGTAAAAATAATATGAAAAAATATTTATGGTAAGCTTACTTGCCATAAAAATATTTTCATAGTATTATTTTTTGTACTAATGATCTGTTTATCAAGTCGAAAAGGCCACTTGAGAAAAGGGATTAGCGAGTGTCAAGTTGATACAAACACTTTGAGGCTTAAAAAGTGCACATAATTTAATTATTTAAGAGAACTGCTCAACAGGAATTTGTCTACACCGGACTTGAACATGACCACATTATCGTTAGTTGGAAAGCAACCTCATAGTATTGTGTCCCAGACAGACAGAAAAAAAAAACTTATCTTGCCTTTGGTGACATTTATTTTTTAAAATGCCTGCGTTTTTAAGTTACACGACCACGTTATTGTTAGTTGGAAAGCAACCCTGTAGTATTGTGTCCCACAGACAGGTGGTTAGAAGAGTAACTTATCTTGCCTTTGGTAACATTTATTTGTTGTATTTTTATTTAGTTATTTTTTTTTTTTACATACATTTTTGTTTTTTGTTGACTATTGCCAAAGGAAAAATGGCAGCATTTTTAAGTTACCGTAAATATCGATTCTGAACAAAGGAGCCATCTTGTTTAGTCATTTGTTTACACTTTATACATGACTAGCCTGGGTGCCTGGCGTTGCTCGGGTGTTTGAAGGTGTGTGTTGAGCAAAAAAAAAAAAAAAAGTGGTTGTAGGCAGGCAGGCTTGAACCCGTACCGCAAAGGAGGAAAAGAATGAAGAACGTGAAAAAAAAAAAAAAAAAAAAAAAAAAAAAAACCTGACGTCTTTGCCGTTGCGTCCATCGCCAAACCAAAAGTGCCGGAGAGTTAACTTAAGGTTAGTAAATCGAAAATAGGGGGATGACTTTTGAAAATATTGACGAAAAAAGCGACCCTCTCCTTGTAGTCAACGGTGAAGGAATTAATGTTTTTAGCCAATTTTTTGATATTTGTCGTCCGAAGGGTCGAGCTTCAAAACGATAACGATTTCATGAAAATCCGCCGCCTCCGTCAAAATTTTTAGGCATACATACATACATACATACATACATACATTTAAACAGACAGGTGAGATTTATATTATAGATTTCTTGAATTTCCGTTGAGCTCCGGTAGACGGGGGGGGGGAAGAAAAGAAGACTATTTACAATGTCTCCCCCCCCCCGCCCCTAACAAAGCATATCGCCACATAGACGAAAGGGGGCTATTACGAGATGGCCCACTTAAATGTAGCCCAGAAAATGTAGTCGAGAGAAGAAACATTCTTTTATTGTTTAAGTTACCTTTAATGTTATAAAAGATGTTGGAAGTGCTCCCCGTTCACATCTACGCATGTCTAGGTAAGTTTAACAACGTTTGCAGATACTGCCTGGAGGTCTTTCTTTTTTTTTTTTTTTTTTTTTTTTTACACAGTGATCACAACTTATCAAGGCCCGGAAGCCACTCAGGGATAAGGGTTATTGCAAGTACATTACGTTAGTGTGGAGATTTGATGAAGTGTTTAATTAAGGGGGTTGTTCATTAGGAATTTGTTAACGTTGGACTTGAAGACATCCAAGTTGTAGTCAGGTGGGAAGCAGGCAGACGGAACAGAGTTTCACAGGCGTGCAGTTCTAAGAAAGAAGCTTTGTTCATGGAATCCGTGTTTTGATTTAGGCACAGATATAGAGTGGGGGAAATTTTTCACAGTGGATTCAGCTAGACGGGTGTTTTTCGTGAAAGATTGGCGAGGGGGGACCAGAGATTGGAGTTCAGACGAGCACGCCAATCTTTGTTGATTCTCTTGATAGCTTTGTTAATGTTCTCCTTTAGTTTGGTCTTAGATTGTGAGGATTATTTGCGTAATCTTTTTGTTTTAAAGTCTCCCAAAGATTTTTTTAAAAATCACATGCTGACAAGTCCGGAGAACGTGGTGGCCATAAACCTTTGCTTATTGTTCTCTCTTCCGTAAACATGTCATGAACTCGTATCAGTGATCTGTGAGACGTGTGGCATGTAGCGCCATCTTGTTGGAAAAAAGAATTGCATTTTATCTTGCGGTGTCAGTTGGTCGTTAAGAGAAAGATTAGAGAGATCGGGCTATTTTTAAGTGGGCCACCCTGTATTTGGGACCACGCCTAAGAAAGGTTAGCAAGATGTTGATTTACATTACATTTAAACTTCTGCATATCAGTACAGTGAGGGAAGCAGGTAGCAGGAAAGGAATTCCAAAGTCTAGCTGTTCGAGGGAAGAAACTTTTAGAGTAGAAAGCTTTCTGGCATTTAAGGACCTCAACAGTGAAGGGGTGTGATTTTGTTGCTAAGTAGGTTTGTCGAGCATATGTACGTTGAGGGGGGGGGGCAAAAGTGCAACGTGTTCATCAGAGCACATTCCATTAAAATATTTGTAAAACAGACACAGAGATGCAACATTGCAGTGATGAGACAGGGGTTGTAGCTTAGTTGACAAAGTGGAACCTATTAGATTGAAAACTCTTTTTTGGACCCTCTCCAAGAGGGAGAGGTTAGTGGTAGATGCACCAGCCCAGATGTGGCAACAATACTCCATGCATGGGCGAATGGTGGCATTGTAGAGGTACAGGATACTCTCAGGTGTGAGTTGTCTTCTAGCTCGATAGAGGGAACCCACCTTCTTTGCAGCAGCCTTTGCAATGTCCTCTGTGAATTTGTTTCAGTTCATATTTCCTGTGAATGTTAAGCCGAGGAGTTTGAAAGAAGAATTCTCAGGTAAGGTGTTCCTATTTACAATGCCTCTCCAACGGGACAGAGTTAGACACCAGGGTCGTTTTTTAACGTGGAGAAAAGGAACAAAAATAAAAATTGTCTCAGTCGTGAAGGATTTCTCCTCCACTGAGAGAGAATAAGAAATTGAAGCGCAGCAGCATCTGAAGAACAGATACTACACTTTGATCTTTGCCCAAAGGTTGTTCCAACAGTAATGTATCTTGTTTTATTTGGGTTTTTTTTATTAAAGAAACAAAATATTATTGAAGAACTACGAAGACAGGAGTGGTACCATTCAAACTAGCAACCTTTTGTGTTCTAGCATTTATTTTTCTACATAGTCGCCAGCATTCTCAATGCACTTTTATCAGAACAAAAAATTGAAGTGCAGCATCTGAAGAACAGATACTACACTCTGAGATATTAAATCCTTTATTCATGTTAAAAATACATTGAAACTCAACACTGAACAAAAAACTTAGGCACATGGCCAACTCAAAAGGGGGGATTGTGGGGGTCGTTGGTCATCCTTGTCACTCCAGAACTAAACAAAATCAAAAGTTTCTCCCAGCTAGTATCTTTCACCATAATACCGCATTCACCCTTTCATACTAGGGGACAGCCTACTTAACTCCCAATGTTTAAAACATTTTTTATTGACGTGTAAAAACAAAAAAAGATAACAATAAAAATGGTACAATAATTCATTTGTGTCGAGGACGGGGAGAAAAAAAAAGGGGGGGGGGGTGATTAGTAGGACCCTCCCAACCCCGTCTAGTTGATAGACTGCCCGTTCCACTAGGTTTGTAAAAGGAACCTGGACACTTTGATCTTGTCCTAAAGGCCAAGTAGAGACGTCTTGTAATTTGTTAAAGGAAACCAGTCTTACTAGCATTAAATGTTACCATTCATTTGCAGTCTCATTCCACCACGGTCTGGAAGTCATTTTCTAAGGGTTCTGCGATTGTCTTAGATTTATGTACATCCGTTCTTCCCTCGTGCATGCTATAGACCGTTCTATCACTAGCAAATATACTGCATCTCGGACGCAATATTCGGATATATATGGTTGTACCTATTTACTATGCCTCCCCACGGGACAGAGTTAGACACCAGGGTCGTTTTTTAACGTGGAGAAAAGGTACAAAAATAAAAATTGTCTCAGTCGTGAAGGATTTCTCCTCCACCGAAAGAGAACACGAAATATAAGTGCAGCATCTGAAGAACAGATACTACACTTTGATCTTGTCCCGAAGGCCAAGTAACCCAACGAGTTTTTGCTGTGAATGTTTCACAAAGACAACAAAAATTGGACTTTAAAATCGCCACGGTGTCGTTGGATGGAAAGCAGTCCCATAGTATCGTGTACTATTGACAAACAGTTCTTGGGGGGGGGGAGAAAAAAAAAAAGGCTCATTCATGGAATTACTGTTTAGCTCCAAACAGACAGTGGAAAATTATTTAAAGTGGTTGAAACTCCTTCGTGCCAAGATCAAAGTGCAGTATCTGTCTTCAGATGCCGCACTTCAATTTTTGGTCTCGGTTGATGGAAGAGACATCCTTCATGGTTGATATATTTTTTTTTATTTTTATTACTGATCAGAGTGCCCTTTTTTTTTAGGGGAGCTGGTTTCCCTCATGTTAAAAACCCACCTTGTGTCTAACTCTGCCCTCGTGGGGAGGCAAGTAAACTATATATATAAAAAAAAAAAAAAAAAAAAAGCTAAAGTCGTTTAGTTTTCTCCAACGCAAGAACTTAGTCACCAGGGTCTGAAAGTGGGATTGATGAGTCAGCGCCTCCAAAGGCAGGGGCACTCTGACCTGCAATAAGTGCCTGGGCAACCCCGTCGGCATTTCCCTGGCAAGGACGCCTCAGGCGATTAGCAATAAACTAATACCCCCCCCCCTTTCTCAAAAAGAGGAGGTAAGGCCTGGGAGGATGCACAGAACTAAACTCCCACTGCAAAATCAACAGGGACCGGATCATTTATAGGAATGCTCTAATCTCTGTTGATTTTGGGGGGGGGGGGGCAGGTGTGGTTGTAACTAGATGAGTTTTTGTCGTGAATATCTTATTGGAGGGGGGGGGCGTCGAGCACCTAATTCGAATTAATAAAATTAATCAATATTTAAATTGAGAAATCAAAAAAAAAAAACAAAAACAAAGAAAGAATTTATAAAAAAAAACAAAAAAAAAACATATCCGTGAATAGGAGTTAGTAGTAGTAGTAGTAGTAGTAGTAGTATGGAAATATACTTATGGCAAGTAAGCTTGTCATAAATATATTTTCATACTATTATTATTTTTAATTTCTTTGAAAATTACAACGTTGTTAGTTGGAAAGCAACGTCGTCGTATTTTGTTATGCAGACAAGTTGTCGAAAAAAAAACAAAAAAAACGGGGTAAATGTTTTACTTGCTTCCCACCTCAATATTTTCCTTTGAAATGACGACTTCTGAAGGTTTTCGGGTGTGCTGAAAACAAATATTGTATTTACATTTTCTGCAAATAAGTAGTTTTCCGGATATTAAGCAATATGCGTGCTTGCGCGTACTACAATGGTCACTACTTATAACAAAGAATTACATAGCTTAATATCCGGAAAACTACTTATTTGCGGAAAATGTAAATGCGATATTCGTTTTCAGCATATCCGAAAACCTATAAAAGTCATCATTTTAAAGGAAAATTTTGAGGTTGAAACCAAATAAAAATTTATTAAGAAAAAAACAAAAAAAAAAGGAAGGAAAATTATTGACAGTAGTTGTAGAAAACGAGTTTTTGTTGCATATGTTTCACGGGAATAGGACAGAAATTGGAGCTCAGTCGAACACCTAATTCGAATTAGAAAAAATGTGCTGATACATAAACAGAAATTTTTTGTTCTGTTATGTATTTGATTATAAAAACAGTCCTTATTTAGAATTGAAAAAAAACAACAAAAAAACAGAAATAATCTTTATTATGTACATACCCGTCACGGAACGAATGTCATATTACAAAAATCATGTAATGATCAAGTAGCTTTTTTTTTTTTTTTTTTTCTTGTTTTAACTAAGAAAATTAAAGTTTATGAGTAAGCAAAAGGGGACTATCTCTCGTCGCCATCTTAAAAAAACAAACAAACGAGCAGTTATGTCCACAATAGTCTAAACTTGCGAAATCAACCTTGTAACGCTACCGGTTTCATATTAACTGTTTTAAATCGTTTAAACAGGACTTCTTCATAAACAAAAAATAATAACTACGCGATCATTATACGTGATTTTTGGAATATGGTATTTCCGTTCCGTCATGGGTGCGAACATAGATATTTTTCTGTTTTTTTTTTTTTAATTATTTAATTAGGTTTAATTCTAAATGAGAAAAAAAAATAAAATAAAATTATAACTCAAGAAAAAGAAAACATTGCAAAAAATAATAAATAAATAAATAAATAAAAAATAAATAAATAAATAAAAAATAAATAAATAAAAAATAGATAAATAAAAAATAGGTGTTTGTAGAGAAAGAGTTGACCGATCGATTTTTTAATGCGATTTTAAGCAAAAAACAACAGTACTTACTTGTCATGTCGAAAACAGAAACATATCCAAAAATTAGGAAAATTCATCGATTAGAAAATAGTTAAAATTTTTATGGAAAACTAGAGAAAATTGCATTTTCCCTAGATGTAAACACTTTGAAGATTGCGAACACAGGGGATATATCTCCCTTTTCGACAATTTAATGTTTATTTTTTTAGTCTTATAGCTATAGACTTTAAAAAAAAATATTCTAGCACGATAGAGGGAACCCACCTGCTTTGCAGCAGTTTTCGCAATGTCTTCAATGTATTTGTTCCAATCCATATTTCCTGTGAACGTTAGACCGAGGAGTTTGAAGGAAGAATTCTCAGATTAAGTTTTATTTATCATTTTTTTTAGTCTCAAAGCTATAGATTTCCTTTTTTTTTTTTTTTTTACGAAAAACACAATAGCAATTTCTCTATTCGATGAATTTTCGTAATTTTTGGATATATTACTATTTTCGACATGACAATCAAGTAAGTACTGTTGTTTTTGCTTAAAACCAATTATTAAAAAAAAAAAAAAAAAAAAAAAATTATCTGTCGACTATCAAGCATCAAAAAATCAAAGTGGTTTCGTTACCTAAAAATCCAGGTTCTTAAAAAAGCGCACTTGCGAAATATCGCCGGCACATGGCAATAACGAAGACTTATATCCGGGAAAAATCCAAAATGTAAGACTTGCTTGCCGGTCAAGCATCGTAGTCTGACGGGCACACTTTACGGATGGGGAGGAGGATGAGCGTTTCTGTTTTTCTTCCTTTTTCTTTCTTTCTTTCTTTCTTTCCACCCCGTGCGTACCTTTCTGTCAAGTTAACCTTATTACAAGTTTTATTACTAAGGATTTTTTTTTCCCCCCGTTGACTCCTTATACGGAAGAATAGTAGCTCGGACTCGAAACAAAAGCGGAGAGAGTCGACTGACTCCAGCAGCAGGGACAGCTGTGAGCAGGGAACGCTGCTGCACACCGACCGACGCTGCCGACACGTGTGCGACGGGCACCGACTGACGGAAAGAGAGAGAGAGAGGGGGGGGGAATGCGGGACTGGGCTCAACTGCTAGGAAGAAAAGAAAGGACCAAAGATGAGGAAGAAGAAAATTGATGCTGCTGCCGATGACGCCGACCACGTCGGGAAGTAAAAAATGAAGCAACAACAAGCAGAAATTGTCAACTATTCGAACAAAGAGAAAACACGCATCATCGCCAGCCTCCACGATCCCCTACCACACCCCATCTTTCACAGACGTACTACTGCGACTAATGCAACCAAGAAAAAGGTGAGCAGTCCCTAAATTAAGAGGCATTGGAAGGGAATTCAAAATGTATTCTAACACCAGCGTCCTCCCCCCTCCACACACACCAAAAGGTATTCTTTACTAATACCGACATAAATTATCTTTAAAAAAAAAAAAAAAAAAAAAAAAAAAAAAACAGTTCGGAAATTAGCAAACCAAACAATTTACGTTGCCCTTATCTGCTTGTGTGTGATCTATTTGCGTTAATAAATTAATATTTAATATCTAGAAGAAGTCTCCACACATCCCACACCCCAGACAAACTACACCGACTGCAATTATTACAATAATAATAATAATAATAATAATAATAATAATAATAATAATAATAACGATAATAACACTAATAATAATAACAACAATAATAATAATAATAACAACAATAATAATAATAACAATAACAATAATAATAATAATAACAACAATAATAATAACAATAATAATAATAATAACAATAATAATAACAATAATAATAATAACAATAATAATAATAATAATAATAATAATAATAATAAAGAAGAAGAAAAGGTGAATGGTGTCTAAATAAAGATGCATTAAAGGGGATTCAAAATGTATTCTGCCCTCCCCAACACAGAAAAAAAAAAAAAAAAAAGATTAAAGTAATGTGTACTATTATCGATATAAATTATCCTAAAGGAGTCCAGAAATTGGTCAAAAACGATGTTTCTGGCCGGTTCTCCTTCGTTATTGAAACGAAATATTGAATTTCAAGTGGAACCAATGATATCTACTTAATTCTCGTGTCGCAGTAATGAACATATCAAAAAATTACGGAAAACTATAAGGTTGAAAATTATTATTAATGAAAACGCTTTTTCGAATAAAATCGGCGAATATTAGATTTTGCTAAATCGGCCAAAAATGTTTAGCTTTCAGAAAATAATTACCTCCCTTTTATTACGATTCGAACTCTCCATTTTATTTATTTATTTTATTTTTTCATTTATTTACTTTTATTTATTTATTTATTTTATTTATTTATTTATTATTTTTTTCTTTTTGCAAAACTCAATTTTCGCTAATTGTCTTCGAAAATTAGTTTCATTAATAATTAATTTTCTACTTTATCGTTATATATAATTTTGGGATATATTCATAACTGCGACATGACAATTCAGTAGATACCTCTTGAATTTCAATTTCAACAATAACGAAAAAAAAAACCTTTTGCCTTCAAGATTCTATTTGGGTTAATAAATTAATATTTAAAATTAGTTGAAAACAATTTTAAGTGCCATTAAAAGAGTAATTGTGCGTAAAAATAATCGGCGTTTCAGTACATAAACAGCTTAATAATCGGGGTTTATTTTTTTAATGGCAAATTAAATCTATTTTAACTAATTTTAATTATTTTTTAACACAACTGTATTTTCTTAGAAACTAGCCTGGTTGTCCGGCGTTGCCCGGGTGTTTGGAGGTGTGTGTTGAGGGGGGGGGAAGTGGTAGTAGGCAGGTAGGCTCGAACCCGTACCGCTAAAGAGGAAAAGAACGTGAAAAAAAAAAATTAAAAAAAAAATAAATAAAAACTGACATCTTTGCTGTTGCATCCATCGCCAAACCAGAAGTGGCGAAGGTTTAAATGAAGCCTAGGGATAACTTTCAAAAATATCGGCGAAAAATCGACACCTCCTTGTAGAAAAGTGTCCAGTTGAGGGTAAAGGAATTAATGTTTTTCGCCAATTTTTCGATATTTGTCGTCCGAGATGCCGAGCTTCAAAATGATACTGATCTCATGAAAATTCGTCGCCTCTGTCGAAAGTTGCAGGCAGGCATACATACATACATACATACATACATACATACATACATTTAACAGACAGGTGAGATTTATATTATAGATGATTTATATAGATATTAATTATGATTACCCTGTTTTACTATGGTTTGTTTTTATTTTATTATTTTTTAAAATCTTAAATTTCATTGGTGCTGGTACTGCTGGTGTAGGTTAGTTATCCTTTAAGCCAACGCACTTCAGGTGAAAACATCATTACGTATTTAGGTATCATGTTGAAATTAGTATAATTAAAAAAAAAAAAAAAAGGTAAGCAAGAAAGAATTTGTTTCACGTGTTACGGCATATCAACCCTTTTATAGGAGGTGACGGTAGTTCAGTGCCTAAAGACACAGACTTACGAGCTATGTGTTCCAAGTTCGAATCTAGTTCGTTCCAAAAAAAAAAAAAAATCACTTTCACTTAGAATATTGACACTTGTGAGAACCTGATGTATTTCTAAAAAAAAAAACTCTGAGTAGAAAAATATCAGCGAAACCAATGCCAAGAAGAGAATGTTTGGATTCATACGATGATGAACCCATTTTATATTCAGTGCTTTTAAACGAATTTGGGCGCTTCTGCACTATTGGGACGAAATTTCGGAAATCGTAAAACTAAATTTTACATGAAAACAGTGGTATCTACGTATTCCTCATATTTTTAAGATGATTATATCCAAAAATTACGAAAATCGATAAGGTAGACAATTATTTATCAAAGAAAATAAAGAATAGAATTTGATGAAAACGATCGTAAGACACAGGAAGTAATTTTCCGTTTCGATTTAAACAAGATGGCCGCAATTTTTCGCTTGTTAAGACGATTAAAGTTTTTTTTTTTTTTGATAATTCAGTAATATTCAGGTAAATTTGGCAGCTAACGTTGTAATTTATTAGAATTGATTACAAAAAATCAGTAGGAACCATTGTTTTTATCTGAAACCTCCATTTATCGACTACACAATTTCGTTCTAATAGTGTAGAAGCGCCAGAATTTGTGATTTTTGGGGTATTTTTTTTTTTTTTTTACGAGAATACCCAGTGTAGTATAAACACTCCCAACCTCCCCATGTTAAGAACGGCTTTTGAGGTTGGGGGTGTTTATTCCGAAAGCCGTTCTTAGCATAGGAAGGTTGGGGGTGTTTATACTACGTTGGGGCAAGTTATAAAAATATACCCATGATAGTATTTATTAAAAAAAATGTGAATGTAATAAAAAAAATGTGAATGTAATAAAAAAAATGTGAATGTAATAAAAAAAAACGGCTAATAAAAATGAAATAAATAATTCAAGAAGAGAAAATGTTTTTATATTTTTTAAATTTAATTTTTTTTTATTTAATTTACTTTTTATTTAACTTTTCAGTTTTTTATTTTTATTTTTTATTTATTTTTTTTATTTTCTTTATTTGTTTATTTTCTTTATTTTTTTTAATTTTTTATTTAGTTCTTTTTTATTATAGTCACGTTCAAAAGGTGAAAATATTACAGATCTGGATGGGCGGAAAAAAAAAAAAAAAGAATGTTAAAAATAAATCTTTTAAAAAAAATAACCAAGGAAGGGAACAGTGATAGATTGAAAAAAAGAGAGAAGGGAAGAAAAAAGAAAATGGAAGGAAAAGAAAGATTTTAAAGAAAATGGGGAAAAGAGAGGAAAAAAGGGTAAAAAGAGAAAGAGGGAAAAGAGAAAGAGGGGAAAAGAAAGGGAGAAAAAGAAAAATGAAAGAAAAAGAAAATGGGGAAAAAAGGGAAAGAAAAAGAGTAAGGGATCAAAGAAAGAAAGGAAAAAGAACAAAAAGAGAAAGGAAATAAAATATGAAAGAGCAAGCGAAAAGGAAAGAAAAGGAAAAAAAGACAGAGAAAAGGAAAGAAAAGGCAGGGAAAAAGAAAAGGAAAAAGAAAACGCAAAAAGGAAAACTAAGCTTTCTGTCTGAATAAACACATAAAAATATCGATTAAGCTATTGCACGTCGCCTTCAAAAAAAAAAAAAAAAAAAAAATTGCCATCACCTGGAATTCAGGTTTGACAATAAAAATTTCTGATATTTAAACCATTTTCCTGTTTTAGATCAGTATAACTACTATCGGAAGTTAAATTTAGAAGGAGATAACTTGGTCATCAAGAATTAACCACACCCCTTCCTCCCATGACACGTCGTTTATTGCTGCCATGAAGACCACTGACTAACCTCGGCCACCCTTGTCTCTACCCCAACCAGATAACCTTTTGACCCTTTACAACAATAATTATACAATTATACATACCTAATTATTTAAATCGTGTCCCCTAGACAAAAGAAAAAGATTCAAGTATAATCCCCCCCCCCTCCAACAAATGATATTTCCAATTACTTGAGTGCCCTAGTCGACTCCTAGGTTCTTTAGTTGAACCCTGTATGCTTGAACTTTCAAGACGGGTCATTTTCTTCTATTAAACCTGCACCCATGTACCTGTTCGTTCAAAAACTCTGAAATTAGTGTATTTTCTTTTTATAAATTAATAACTAGGGCTATGACAACAGCATATTCTTTTCATTCTTTTCACTCTCTGGTATATATCCGACACACTTAGACACACTCAATCAACCAAGAAACACATCAGTCTATATAAAAACATAAGATATTAACTACTCAAGATTCAAAAGAATGAAAAGAATATGCTGTTGTCACAACCATAATAATGAGTGTCAGACCGTCGTGGATACAATGGTTTCTGGATATGACCTTAAACTATATCTGATAGTGAGGCCCCAGCTTGCAGGCTTTCGGGAGTGTGGAACCATCCTTTAATTGCCATTGCTCCCAGGTCCACTCTGACCTGGAGTGGTAGTACCTGTTAGGGTCCCAACTATGGGTTGAATAGAAACCGACTTGAAAACAACAAATATATTCTATTAAAAAAATTTTTCTTCAAAATCACTGGATTCGGCATTAAATAACCTGAAAAGGGTTGATATGCCGTAAAACAAAAACAACCAATCAAAACAATAAAAAGAATATGCTGTTGTCATAGTCCTATTAATAACTTATCTAACTCTAAATAGCACCCCACCTCGCAAAAAAAAAAAAAAAAAAAATTCTTTTAGCAACCCTGTAACTCTTGCTTCTTTTATTTTTATTCTTTAGTCCTCACATTCCATGAGCGATGTTTCTGGCAAAGGGAAAAGAATTGCTGTTTTCTGTCAGAATCTATCCATTTAGCACTTATTGTTGGTTAATTTTTTTTTTTTTTTTTTTTTTTTTTACCTTTTTGGACTCTGACTCCTCCAGTTTTAAAAACTGCAAGTCAAAAAAAAAAAAAATCTTTTTCTAGCCAATAATAGCCGTTTAGTTAGTTGGCATCTGTGTCTCCAGAGACAATGGAGTTCCGTGCCTCAGATAAGTCCTTTATTTTTTGTTTCAATTTTCTTATCGCTTTGTTTTTCCTGGGGATGGGGTATTCTAACGGATGCCAAATATTCTCCCATTAGTTTAGTTACTCCAACCGAGAGATCTTTTTAAGATTCTAACTGTCCCTTTAAGTGCTATTGTTTGTATTTCTCTTGCATTTGGTTCACCGGGTATATTCTCCAGATAGTTTTTTAAATTCTTTTTCATTAACCCGGTTGCTCCTATAATGACTGGTATGATTGATACCTTTTTAAGATCCCAGTTTCTTTTCATGTTGTACATAAGTCCTTGGTATTTTGTTATTTTCCCCATCTCTGCTCTGTTAAGGCCAGAATCATTTAGAAACGCTGACTTCAACTAGGGTTGCTACTTTCTTCCTATTGTCCCATATCACTATGTTAGGCTTAAAAGCCCCATTTTTTAGGTTTGTAGCTGTAGAAATTGCCTAGTCATAGTGGATGGTGCATGACTTATTTCCAACTGTTCTTTCTGGCAAAACATGTTCCCAAGATTTGCTACTACATGGGATATTCAGGTTTTTCCGTTTGTGATTTCGCTGTGACCATGGCAAACCTATCCTGGATGAGCAGGTTCCATGACCGAGGCACCTCATCACAGCAAACATGCATACAAAACCTTTTCATAAAGATCCATACAAAATTTCAGCCAGATCCGCGCAGTAGTTTCCGAGAAAAAAATGAAATAGATGAACAGAGACAGAGAAATATTACACAGATGAGGTTCAGGGCTGGGATGAGAAGTACACGTGTTGCCAGGCAACGCTTCAGGCTTACTTTCTTGTTTCCCTTATTGTCTCCTTTAGCCCTCACATTCCATGAGCGACGTTTCTGACATCGGTTGGTTGTTTTTGTTTTACGGCATATCAACCCTTTTCGGGTTATTTAATGCCGAATCCAAAGATTTTGAAGAAAATTTTTTTAATAGAATATATTTGTTGTTTTCAAATCAGTTTGTATTCAACCCATAGTTGGGACCCTAACAGGTACTACCAATCCAGGTCAGAGTGGACCTGGGAGCAATGGTAATTAAAGGGTGGCTCCACACTCCCCAAAGAATTGGAAAAGAGGCACAAATTTTTCCGATTCCAATACCCCTGAATGTTCCGATTTTTCCAATTCCCAATTTTGATTAATCGTCCCAACACTACTCAAAACTTTCGCTTCCTTTATTTTGCCCATTAGTCCTCACATTCCATGAACGATGTTTCTGATAAAGGGGAAAGAATTGCTGCTTTGTGTGTTGAAATCCATCCTTATAAACAGTTATCGTAGGCTAGTTTTTGATCTTGAAGTGGTATTTTATTTTTTTTCTTTGCTATTTGTGTTAGATGGCTATGCCTTGTCTGGAGCGATTTTCATAACAAAAAAAGAAAAAAATACAGTTCCAATTTAGAATTTGACCAAATTAAAAAAAAAAAAAAAAAAAAAAACTACAGAAAAATCCATGATGTACATACACGTCACAGAAACAAAAATATCATACTCCAAATATCACGTAAATCGATCAAATAGTTATTTTTTTTTTTAATAAAGAAATTTTTTTAAAACAATTTAAAGCAATTAATGTGAAATCGTTAGCATTACAAAACCGATTTCGCAAGTTTGAATTATTGTGGACTTATCTGCCCTTGCTTTTTTTTTTTTTTTTTTTTTTTTAAGATGGCGATACGAAACAGTCTTTTTGTTTACTCATAAAATTTGATTTTTTTAGGTGGATTTTCCTGTATTATTATTTTTTTTTTAATTAGATTGAATTCTAAATAAGGACCCCCTCCCCGCCCCCAAAAGAAAAAAACTTACCTGAATCTTCTTCCAATACTTTCAAGTGCGACACGCCAGATTCACTTTTATCCCGCTTCTTCTTTAGGGCCGGTTTGACTTGTGTCGAATCAGAAACGGCTTCGGTTACAGGCCTTCCCCTACTTAGCGAGCGGACACGTTTCCTTTGTGGGGAATCTGTCGCGCCTGTTTTCGCAGGCACAGATTCCGTTACACTATCCTCTGATGTAGGTAATTTCCTCGCGGTTACATTGGACACCTTGTGACTCGCGGCAACAGTTGGAGATACAGGCTTTGTGACGGAAGACTGCGTTACAGGCGGCTGTTTTCTTGCCGTGTCTGGGATACGGTTTTGTAATCCAGTTTGAGATGCAGACTTTTTCGATGGAGACCGTGTTACTTGTAACTGCTTTTGTGATGTATCAGAAACTTTGCTCTGTGTTACAGCTGTAGGTGCGGGCTTTGTAACGGCAGGTTGGGTAGAATGTACCTGCTTGGCTGCAGTTTCAGAAGGAGGGTGTCGCTGCGCAAGAGCTGGTTGAGCGGGTTTTTCGATGATGTGTAACGCTTTTGGTGTAACAGCGGTGCTTAGAACTTCGGGTGCATGTGAAGAGAGAGGAAGGGGTTTGTGCGATAGAAGTGCTGGTCCTGTAGATGGGGATGATTCTTTTAGTTTCAAAGTTGCCTTGGAGGCCGAGACTTCTTCTGTTCCATATTCCTCTATTATATTTTCTTTTGTTCTGGAAAAAAAAAAAAAAAAATTTTTAAATTTAAAAATTTTTTAAAAAACTTTAATTAAAAAAATTTTTTTTTTAAATTAACAAAAAAATGTTAAAAATTAAAAAAAAAAATTTTTTAATTAAAAACAAAATTTAAAATAAAAATTTAAATTAAAATTAGAAAATACGCTTCGGTAAACAGAAATAAACTTGGATCTAAATGCATCTGGAGTTTTTTTTTTTTTACTTGGAAGTCACCACTTATCAAGGTCCGAAGGCCACTCGAGGATAAGGGTTAATGAATGTATGGTGGTAGTTTAGTAATCATAAATAGTGTAAATTGGGCAAAATTTGATTATTTATGGGAACAGCCCAACAAAAACTTATTTACATTAGATTTGAAGGCTACCATGTTGTATTCAACCGAGAAGCAGGCCAGCAGAACAGTGTTCCACGGGCAGGAAGTTCTGGGAAAGAAGCTTTGTTCATGGAATCTGCATTTAGATTTAGGCATAGTTAAAGAGTGGGGTAAATCGTATATAGTGGTTGTAGCTAGTCAAGTACTTTTAATGAGTTTGGTAAGGGGGGGGAACGATAGATTGGAGTTCAGTCGAGCACCTGCCATGAAAATAAGGCTTTTTTTTTTTTTTTTTTAAGATGTTGAACTATTACAATATAGTAAAAATTATGCATAGGTAATATCGTGAGATAACGTCGTGATTGTATTCAACCGGGAAGCAGGCCAAGATAGGGAGATGAGCTCAAATGTGGCAACCATACTCCATGCAGGAGCGAAGTGTGGCCTTGTAAAGATAAAGGATATTCTCTGGTGCGAGTAAATTTTCTTGCACATTAAAGGGATCCTACCTTTATTGCAGCAGTCTTGGCAATGTCCTCAAGACATTTGCTTCAGTTCATGTTGCCTGTGAATATTAAACTGAGGAGTTTGCGCGATGAGCTCTTGGGTAGAGTGTTATTTGTCATGGCAATCGGTGGTTGAGAAAGTTTCTTGTAATTGTTAAAGGAAAGAAGGGCACTTCTGCATTACACGAACGGAGCCGTTTTTTTGTTTTTTTTTGGTGCGTTTCACTAAACTGTCGCCAGGTCGCGCTTCTCTCCATTCAAATTGTTTAATCATTTAAAAATTAAGACTATAATATATTGTCGACCTTTCAACAGAGGTGACAAAAAAAATTAAAACTATATTTTGTTACAGTGACAATTTTATTTAAATTCAAAAAATGTTTTGGAAAATAAAAACAAAAAATCTAATGTTTTAATTTGAAAAACGTTTCATTTAAATTATTAAACTGTTCGGAAAAAAAATCCAATTTTACTTTGATTAAAAAAAATTTTTTTTTTGGAGCGGAGGTGTCCAACGTTGCTTTAATTCAAGAATCTATATATTAATGCGATAAAAAATCTATATATTAATGCGATACCGTATGTGTTATATTGTGTGTCACTCTGACAGACGTTAAGACATTTAAAAATAAATGTTTAAATTTCAACGTTATTTCTCGTGATTGACGGTAGCCGTGTAGATTTGTTCTTTGCTAATGGAGTCTCAGATGGCTTTGTTACCGAGTTCGAATCCTCCGACCAGCGGCAATTGTGACACCTTGCATTGATGATTCCCGAAAAGACGAAACACTAGTGTCTGTAGGTGTTTAATAATTATTATAATATATATATATATATATATATATATATACACATACACATATATATACACACACACACACATATATATATACACACACACACACACACACACACACACACACACACACAGGGTGCCCCTCAAAAAAACAGAGGACATTCAATTGTTTTTCTGAGCATTTTACAGTCAACGGAGAAAAAAGGCCAAAGACCCTAGTGTTTTGATGTGATGTTTTAAATATAATAAACTAGTTATGACCAAAGTTTAATGTCATTCGGACAAAACACTACGAAACGGGGCCTAATTAGAGTTGGGCCCATTTTTTGGGTCACCCAGTGTATATATATAAATATATATATATTCTTCTTCATAAGTTTTGGTTTCGGTTCCAACTGATGCACTCAAGTAATATGGATAATTTTTTTTTTTTTTTAAATCATAACTTTATGATATATAGTAATCGATAGAACATCAACTCTATAATAATATATACGAAATCTGCAAGAATTAAAATATCAAATGAACAGCTACAACAGAAATTGGAATACACCCTACTAAAGCCTGATCGCCACAGCTGGTGAATTTCAAAAATGCAATCTAGATATGAGGATACTTTAGAAGAACGATATGCAATAAAATTATGTTTTAAACTTTGGAAAAAAATGCCACAGAAACGTATGAACTACTTCAGACTGCTTTTGGACCATCTTGCATGAATCGAGCATCAATTTTTGAGTGGCATAAGTGACTCAAGGAAGGCAAGGAGTCTGTGAGATAAGAGGTGTGGGAGGAGCAAGGAAGTCAGAACACCGGAGTTGATTGGCCAAATAAAGAATTTCGTGAATAAGGTCAGTCGTGTATCTCTCAAGACAATAAGTGCACAATTTGATGTCAGTGTGGGAACTGGTCAGACAATTATTCGTGAGGAACTGAAGATGTGGAAAATTTGTGAAAAGTTTGTCACAAGGTTTGTGCTCAGAGAAGATCAGAAAGAAAGACGTTGTCATAGACATCAAGACAGTTCCTCACCCTCCCTATAGTCCAGACCTTGCTCCCTGTGACTTTTAGTTATTCCCTAAGCTTAAGGAAAACCTTAGAGACTGTCGTTATGAGACAATTGAAGATATGAAAGCGGTTAGGGTTAGGGTTAGGCTGTGAAGAGGGTCATTGACACGCTTGGCCAAGAGGACTTCCATGGGTCCATCCAGAAGTTGTTGGAACGGTACAACAAGTGCATTGCTGCCGGAGGAGATTACTTCGAAGGGAATAGAGTTTCATGTGTGTGCTATCCATAAATGTGTCCATACGGAAAAAGCCTGGAAACTTATTGAAAGTACCTTGTAACATTGATTTTTAAGGGATCAATTCCGCCGTGTTGAAAGGTGGTCAATAAATGTGTCTTGAGAAGGAATTATTGATTTTTGCTAAAAATAAATTTATTTTGTTAAAATCAATTATTCATTTCACACCATGTTTGGCAAATTATTAACCTGGCTCAGTTTTATTTTTAAACTAGAAGATGTACCCGGCGTTGCTCGGTATTAAAAGTAACGTTAAATTCCTTTAAAAGTAAAAAAAAAAAAAAAAAAAAAAAACGGAAAAAAACTAAGACATGTGAGTATTGTTTTTTTTTGTTTTGTTTTTTTTTAATTACATTTTCACCCCAAACAAGGCACATTGCCACTTTGGTGTAGGGGGCTACTATCAAGGGCAACAACTACTGGGGCACTATGTAGGGATTTGGGCAGCAAGATGTCTGTTCACGTTGCACTTGAACTTCTGCACGTCAGTACAGTTGGGGAAGCAGGGACCTGGAATGGAATTCCAAAGTCTAGCGGTTCTGGGGAAGAACCTACTGGAGTAGAAAGATCTTTTACATCTAGGGATCTCTACAGTGTGGGGGTGGGATTTTGCAGCCTGTCGGATCTGTCGAGGGCGTTCACGTCGTGGGGGCACAAGTGCTTGCAGTTCGTTAGAGCATTCACCATTAAAATACTTGTAGAACAGGCAGAGGGATGCAACGTTTCGTCGATGGGACAGAGGCTGAAGCTTAGATGCCAGTTCCGGGCCTATCAGATTTGCGACTCTCTTTTGAACCTTGTCAAGGAGCGAGAGACTAGAAGCCGATGCACCAGCCCAAATATGACAGCAATACTCCATACATGGGCGAATGGTTGCCTTATAGTTCACTTCTTGTTAGTTAAAAAAAAAAAAAAAAAAATGCTCGAATCGAGATTGAAACCAAAACCTAAAGACAAGTATGATAACCATTAGACTCGCTTGCCACAATCTTTGAAGAATATTTTCAAACCTCGTGAAACAGTTGACAAACTGATAAAAATCCGATGACCCCCTCCCCACCACCAATTTGGAGCAATTTAACCCCTATGATGGCCCCCAAGTGAGGAAACCAGAGTTATCCGGAAAAATCCATTCTAGCAAAAATTTACCTTTACCATGACTAATGTTTGTGCAAAATTTCAAAATATTTCAAGGAGTGGTTATTGAGAAAAGTGCAAACAAATGGACGAAAAATTTTGGGACAATTTAACCCCTATGATGGCCCCAAGTGAGGAAACCAGAGTTATCCGGAAAAATCCATTCTAGCAAAAATTTACTTTTACCATGACTAATGTTTGTGCAAAATTTCAAAAAATTTCAAGGAGTGGTTATTGAGAAAAGTGCAAACAAATGGACGAAAAATTTTGGGACAATTTAACCCCTATGATGGCCCCAAGTGAGGAAACCAGAGTTATCCGGAAAAATCCATTCTAGCAAAAATTTACTTTTACCATGACTAATGTTTGTGCAAAATTTCAAAAAATTTCAAGGAGTGGTTATTGAGAAAAGTGCAAACAAATGGACGAAAAATTTTGGGACAATTTAACCCCTATGATGGCCCCAAGTGAGGAAACCAGAGTTATCCGGAAAAATCCATTCTAGCAAAAATTTACTTTTACCATGACTAATGTTTGTGCAAAATTTCAAAAAATTTCAAGGAGTGGTTATTGAGAAAAGTGCAAACAAATGGACGAAAAATTTTGGGACAATTTAACCCCTATGATGGCCCCAAGTGAGGAAACCAGAGTTATCCGGAAAAATCCATTCTAGCAAAAATTTACTTTTACCATGACTAATGTTTGTGCAAAATTTCAAAAAATTTCAAGGAGTGGTTATTGAGAAAAGTGCAAACAAATGGACGAAAAATTTTGGGACAATTTAACCCCTATGATGGCCCCAAGTGAGGAAACCAGAGTTATCCGGAAAAATCCATTCTAGCAAAAATTTACTTTTACCATGACTAATGTTTGTGCAAAATTTCAAAAAATTTCAAGGAGTGGTTATTGAGAAAAGTGCAAACAAATGGACGAAAAATTTTGGGACAATTTAACCCCTATGATGGCCCCAAGTGAGGAAACCAGAGTTATCCAGAAAAATCCATTCTAGCAAAAATTTACTTTTACCATGACTAATGTTTGTGCAAAATTTCAAAAAATTTCAAGGAGTGGTTATTGAGAAAAGTGCAAACAAATGGACGAAAAATTTTGGGACAATTTAACCCCTATGATGGCCCCAAGTGAGGAAACCAGAGTTATCCGGAAAAATCCATTCTAGCAAAAATTTACTTTTACCATGACTAATGTTTGTGCAAAATTTCAAAAAATTTCAAGGAGTGGTTATTGAGAAAAGTGCAAACAAATGGACGAAAAATTTTGGGACAATTTAACCCCTATGATGGCCCCAAGTGAGGAAACCAGAGTTATCCGGAAAAATCCATTCTAGCAAAAATTTACTTTTACCATGACTAATGTTTGTGCAAAATTTCAAAAAATTTCAAGGAGTGGTTATTGAGAAAAGTGCAAACAAATGGACGAAAAATTTTGGGACAATTTAACCCCTATGATGGCCCCAAGTGAGGAAACCAGAGTTATCCGGAAAAATCCATTCTAGCAAAAATTTACTTTTACCATGACTAATGTTTGTGCAAAATTTCAAAAAATTTCAAGGAGTGGTTATTGAGAAAAGTGCAAACAAATGGACGAAAAATTTTGGGACAATTTAACCCCTATGATGGCCCCAAGTGAGGAAACCAGAGTTATCCGGAAAAATCCATTCTAGAAAAAATTTACCTTTACCATGACTAATGTTTGTGCAAAATTTAAAAAAATTTCAAGGAGTGGTTATTGAGAAAAGTGCAAACAAATGGACGAAAAATTTTGGGACAATTTAACCCCTATGATGGCCCCAAGTGAGGAAACCAGAGTTATCCGGAAAAATCCATTCTAGCAAAAATTTACTTTTACCATGACTAATGTTTGTGCAAAATTTCAAAAAATTTCAAGGAGTGGTTATTGAGAAAAGTGCAAACAAATGGACGAAAAATTTTGGGACAATTTAACCCCTATGATGGCCCCAAGTGAGGAAACCAGAGTTATCCGGAAAAATCCATTCTAGCAAAAATTTACTTTTACCATGACTAATGTTTGTGCAAAATTTCAAAAAATTTCAAGGAGTGGTTATTGAGAAAAGTGCAAACAAATGGACGAAAAATTTTGGGACAATTTAACCCCTATGATGGCTCCAAGTGAGGAAACCAGAGTTATCCGGAAAAATCCATTCTAGCAAAAATTTACTTTTACCATGACTAATGTTTGTGCAAAATTTCAAAAAATTTCAAGGAGTGGTTATTGAGAAAAGTGCAAACAAATGGACGAAAAATTTTGGGACAATTTAACCCCTATGATGGCCCCAAGTGAGGAAACCAGAGTTATCCAGAAAAATCTGTTATGGTGAAAGTAAATCTTTGCCAGGACTAATGTTTGTGCAAAATTTCAAGGAGTTGTTATTGAGAAAAATGCGAACAGACGAACAGAAGTGAATTACTGGGTTCAATCACTCCTTTGTCAGAAGATCAAAAAGCATTTATAAACAGTAATCCAGTCAATATAACGCAAAAATACCCCAACCACAAAGAAATTGCAAAAATTTGTTTTTTTACAGTTTTATGTCAGGTTGGGTCTACCATACATCAAACTAAAAGTTGGACAAAATTCGAGCATCGGAAAATTTCAAATTTTAAAGTTGAACATTTTCGACTTACGAGTTATTTTCCATTGCGTTTTAAATCTCTAACACGGTCAGTTTTCATGGTAAACTTTCATTTTCATGGTAAATCTTGCATTTTTATAAATGTTTTGGGGGTCAATCTTTCACATGAAATGGTTGCCCGTGATGTTGAGTCCCCACTTATTCCCTATCTATGGATAATCCTAACTCTTCCCTCAGCCACTTCTACAGAGTGGGCCAAAGAAGTGTGGATCCCAGGTTATATGATGTGATTTTGCTATTAAAATCTAGTCCCATGGAAATAGGAGGATGTTCATCTTTTTTTTTTCCCCCAACCTTGTATTGTTGCACTCAACCCGACTCATACAGGCATACACTAATATTATGGAAGGCAGTAATTACTGGGGATACAGTTAAGAGGCTCAGCATTCTTATCCCATCGCGGTTAATCACCTGAAGAAGGCCAGAGGATGAGTTGGTCAAAACATGGCGATACAACAACAACTATGTTAGTTGATTGTCTGTTTTATCGTTATTTTCACGGCAAGTGCTCGTCTGAGCTCCAATCTATGGTCCCCCCCACTCGCCAAACATTCATGAGAAACACTCGTTTGGCTGAAACTACTATCTATAATTTCCCCCACTCTTTATCTGTGCCTAAACCTAAACGTAAATTCCATGAACAAAGTTTCTTTCTAAGAACTGCACACCTGTGGAACTCTCTTCTGTTTACCTGCATTCCAGCTGACTACAATA
The DNA here is from genome assembly GCF_053919585.1 of Euprymna scolopes. NCBI lineage: Eukaryota > Metazoa > Mollusca > Cephalopoda > Sepiida > Sepiolidae > Euprymna > Euprymna scolopes. The sequence goes on along the minus strand of NC_136525.1, from coordinate 52,646,019 downwards.
TGGCCGTCTTCAAGTCCAATGTTGGTTGGTTGGTTGTTTTTGTTTTACGGCATATCAACCCTTTTCAGGTTATTTAATGCCGAATCCAGTGATTGTGAAGAAAAAAATTTTTTAATAGAGTATATTTTGTTTTTTTTTAAGTCAGTTTCAATTTAACCCATAGTTGGGACCCTAACAAGTACTACCACTCCGGGTCAGAGTGGACCTGGGAGCAATGGCAATCAAAGGGTGGCCCCCACACTCCCCAAAGCCCGCAAGCTGGCGCCTCACCATCAGATATAGCTTAAGGTCATATCCAGGGCCACAACAACTATGAAGATATAACATGAAATAATGCGTACAAATACGGCACAATCAAAGTTAAGCAACGTTAAGCCTGGCTAATACTAGATGGGTGACCATTTGGGAATTCTTTTTGGGAGTACTTTCCGCTTATCTCGACATTGTTTCCAGTTATCCTGAAAACAACCAAACAAAACACCATCTATAATATAAATCTCACCTGTCTGTTTAAATGTATGTATGTATGTGCGTACGGCATAATCGCGTTGACACACCATTTCTCCTCAGATCACCAAAGTTAAGCAACATTGAGCCTGGCTAGTGTCAGATGGGTAACCATTTGGGAATTCTAAGTGCTGTACGTGCTTTCCGCTTATCTCGGCATTGTTTCTAACCCGTCCTGAATTTTCACTTGCCACTGGTATTCAACAATGTCGACTCAGGAGAGGTGTGGTTCGAGATTGTGCAACTCTTGCCACAAAAATTTCACGCCCAGACACCCTTACAGTTGGTATCCATAGTCTGTCAAGACTGAAGGAAACCATTATATATAATATAATGTGTACAAAAGTACTTTAAGGCAACTTACGGCTGTCAAGTTCCAATTTAAAAAAAATTTTTTTTTTTTTTTTTGTCAATTTTGACCCCTGGACCTGTTACCTCAACTGACATACACCGATAGACATAAGGATAATATCATGGTCCATGTGCAATATTTTATCTGAGCTATCCTGCCTTAACAGAGTAAAAAATAGGTTTCGTGACTTATTGGGGGAAGCCCTTTTCTCTTCCCAGCAACCCCTCTCCCACAGAAGAGCCATTGCGAGCCTGTCTTTGTTTTATCGTTACTTCCATGGCAAGTGCTCGTCTGAGCTCCAATCTCTGGTCCCACCCTCACCAATCTTTCACGGAAAACACCCGTCTAGCTAAAAACACTGTAAAAAATTTTCCCCACTCTTTATCTGTGCTTAAATCAAAACGTAGATTCCATGAACAAAGCTTCTTTCTTAGAAGTGCACGCCTGTGGAACTCTATTCCGTTTGCCTGTTTCCCACCTGACTACAACCTGGATGTCTTAAAGTCCAACATAAACAAATTCCTGTTGAACCGCCCCCTTAAGTAAGACACTTTATCAAATCTCCAATACTAACGTGCTGTACATGCAATAACCCTTATCCCCGAGTGGCTTCCGGGCCTTGATAAGTGGTGACCACCTTTAAAAAAAAAAAAAAAAGAAAGAAAGCTCAGAGAAAGAGAAAAAAAAAGGTTATAATCATAAAATTGCTTATGAAAAACAAATAAAAACAGAAAAAAAGATGGGCAGGCATAATATAAATTAATGTGTTTTTAACATGTTTGAGGGTTTCTCTTGTATAATCGGCCATTGTTTGTGTCTCCTTGAGGCTGTTTTGTTGCTAAAGGAAACAAAATGAGAGGGGGGGGATCTGAACAATAATAATAATAATAATAATAATAATAATATCACTAAAGGAGTGGAGAAAAAAAAAAAAAAAAATTTCCTTCCACTTGAGACGACCTATCCCCAATTAACGAGAATATCTCAAATAGTAAGTAAATATTTACAACTATTCACACGTGGTGGGGAAAAAAAAAGAAAAAAAAGAAAAAAAGAAAAAAGAAAAAAGAAAAAAGAAAAAAAAAAGAAAAAAGAAAAAAAAGAGAAAAAAAAGAAAAAAAAAGAAAAAAAGAGAAAAAAAGGAGAGTCCAAGTTGGACAAGGGTAGGGCAAAGATGACTCCGCACAATCGTCACTGATCACCAGTGTGCAACCAAAGATAAGACAATGAGAACGGCAATAGCCATCACAACGTTTCGGCCAGTGTAACTTTTTTTTTTTTTTTTTTACAACTTATCAAGTCCCAGAAGCCACTCGAGGATAAGGGTTAAAGACTGTACATTGGTCAAAAGAATAATATCATAGTAACCGTTAGAAGTGTAAATTTGGTTAAACTGGACTACTTTAAGGGGAACGGCTCATCAAGAACTTGTTTACATTGGACTTGAAGACGGCCATATTGTAGTCAGCTGGAAAGCAGGTAAACGGAAGAGAGTTCCACAGGTGTGCACTTCTAAGAAAGAAGCTTTGTTCATGGAATCTACGTTTGGGTTTAGGCACAGATGAAGAGTGGGGGAAATTATTGATAGTGTTTTCAGCCAAATCTCTACTCCCGTATAAAAGTCACTTTGTCTGTGTGTCTGAGAGAGAGAGAGAGAGAGAGAGAGAGAGAGAGAGAGAGAGAGAGAGAGAGAGAGAGAGAGAGAGAGAGAGTTCCTCATAGGTTCCGAAATAGTTGAGGCTATCTTTTGCAAATTTAACACAAAGGTAATTTATATTTCTGGCAGTGTTCATATGTTTTTTTAAATTTATTATTATTACATTTTCACCCCAAACAAGGCACATTGCCGCTTTGATGTAGGGGGCTACTATCAGGGACATAAACATCAGGGGTACTATGTAGGGAGTTGGGCAGCAAGATGTTGGTTCTGCATATCAGTACAGTATGGGAAGCAGGGACCCGGAAGGGAATTCCAAAGTCTAGCAATTCTGGGGAAGAAACTACTGGAGTAGAAGGCTCTCTTACATCTAGGGATCTCAACTGTGAAGGGGTGGGACTTAGCTGCTTGTCGGGTTTGTCAGGGGTATATACGCCGAGGGGGTACAAGTGCTTGCAGTATCAAAAATCAAAAAAAAAAAAAAAAAAAAAAAAAACGATCTTAAAAATAGTCTTTCTTCTCTTATAGATAAAAAGAATTTTTAGAGGGGAATATTTTACATTACACCGTAAACTATTCCTCTGTAAAAATTCTTCTTTTTTTTATCTATAAGAGAAAAAAGACTGTAAGATAGTCAAACCCAAATATCACAGACAGAATTTAATGAATGACATTATTTTTTTATTTTTTTTTAATTTTTTTTTTTTTGCGAATTAGTTCACTAGGCAAATTATTCCTCGTAATATATAATAAGCAATAGAGGATTGATTCTATAATAATACATATGCAATCTGCATGCATTAAAAGATATTGTTTTCTTTTACATGGTAGTCACAACTTATCAAGGCCTGGAAGCCACTCGGGGATAAGGGTTATTGCGTGTACAGTAATCAATGGGATAATACTGTAGTAATCGTTAGCATTGGAGATTTGATAACGTGTCTTACTTAAGGGGGCGGTTCATCAGGAATTTGTTTATGTTGGACTTGAAGACATCCAAGTTGTAATCAGGTGGGAAACAGGCAAATGGAAGAAAGAAGTGCACGCCTGTGGAACTAAGAAAGAAGCTTTGTTCATAGAATGTACGTTTTGATTTAGGCACAGATAAAGAGTGGGGAAAATTTTTGACGGTGTTTTCAGCTAGACGGGTGTTTTTCATGAAAGATTGGCGAGGGTGGGACCAGAGATTGGAGCTCAGACGAGCACTTGCCATGGAAATGACGATAAAGATAATGTGTGTGCGTGTGTGTGTGTGTGTGCAAAGCATTTATCATCAAGCCCAAATATCAGCTGACGTGATATTGTAAACAAACACAGACGGAATTTGATGAACTTTTTTTTTTCTTTTTTTTTTTTGAAATTGCTTTTTGCCAATTAGTCCACCGGGCAAATTATTCCTTGCAATCTTTAATATACATCTCACCTGTCTGTTTAAATGTATGTATGTATGTATGTATGTATGTCTAAATCTTTCGACATAGGCGACAGATTTTCATGAGATCATTTTGAAGCTCGATTCTTCTAACGACAAATATCGAAAAATTATTTAAAAACATTCATTTCTTCCCCCTTAACTAAGCATTTTTCTACAGGAAGGGGTCGCTTTTTTCACTGATATTTTCAAAAGTCATCCCCTCTTTTGGATTGACTAGCCTTAATTTAAACCTCCGCCACTTTCCGGTTTGGAGATGGATTCAACGGCAAAGACATCACTTTTTTTTTTTGTTTCATATTCTTTTCCTCCTTTGCAGTACTAGTTCTATTTTTAATTTGCCCGACTTTTACGTGCCATTTTCGAGATTTTTTTTGTTACGCTTTTCAGCATAAAAAAAAAGGCGAAAACTTGCTCATAGCCGCATCATGTTTACGTTGGATTTGAAGGCTCCAATGTTGTACTCAACCGGGAAGCAAGCCACTAGAACAGTGTTCCACAGGCAGGCAGTTCTGGAAAAGTAGCTTTGTTCATAGAATCTGCATTTAGATTTAGGCACAGATAGAGAGTGGGGGAAATTGTATATAGTGGTTGTAGCTAGTCGAGTGTTTTTTTTTTTGTGGAAGTTCGGTAAGAGGGGAACGATAGATTAGAGTTCAGTTGAGCACTTGCCACAAAAATGATGATAGACCAGAGACAGGCTTGCAACGTCTCTTCTGTAGAGAAAGTGGTCGCCGGGAAGAGAAAAGGGCGTCACATATTGGGTTTCAAAGCAGGTTTTGAACTCATATCAAGGCTGGATAGGGCGCGCTGAGCAGCTTCTGCCAAGATGTGGCAACAGCACTCCATTTTAGCGTGTACCTGGCTCTTATACAGATAGAGAACTGCATCGGCAGTGAGGTATCTTCTGGAGCGATAGAGTGATCCAACCATTTTTCCAGCAATCTTGGCAACAGATTTGATGTATGTGTTCCATTTCGGATCAGGAGTGAAGGTCAGTTCCAGAAACTTGTAAAAGACATGGTTCCCTTCTGACTACAAGATGGTCATCTTCAAAGATAATGCCTTACATATATTTGTCATGACTTGTCCTAAGTTATAAAATATGCTTAAATATATTTTAATTATGGAAATTTCATATTTATTATGTTATATAACCAATACTCGATTGATTATTATATTGTACCTAGTATATAATAGTGATTTCAAAAGTGACTTGGGTGCCATCAGCTTCCGCCTTACCATCTGAGCTAACGACAGATGGATGAAAAAAATTACCATCTGAGCTAACGACAGATGGATGAAAAAGATTACCATCTGAGCTAACGACAGATGGATGAAAAAGATTACCATCTGAGCTAACGACAGATGGATGAAAAAAAAAAAAAACATTAAAATGTAACCAACTTTAGCATATAAATGTATATTTGCGCATGCATAGAGTAGCACTTTAAGTCGACTTAGAAGTGTAAGCCATTTTGAGTTTCAGAACAGTTTCAGATGGTTCGCTGTTACACACAAGTCCTGGGAGGTGACTTGTTTGTAGTAGACAGTTCCACAGAACAAAATATTTTACCGTGTCGAGACGAAAAAGAACATGTGAAATTGCTCCAGAAAAGGTTTAATATTTATGAAGCAATTCTGGTTTCTGATTGGTTGGTAGCAGAACGTGAATTAATTTGATTCGTCAGTTCCTAGCAGCATCGTTTATAAATAGAATCGTCCGACTGTGTGGGATCATACCCCATTATAGGACCAAAATATTGCAACACCTGCCAAGTTCCAAGTTTTCAATTTTGATTCCTTAATAACTATTTTTACTAGTTAAAACAAAATTGAATTTGTTAAACAGGACAAAATGCCCAATATATCAAGTTTAATATCTGTAGACCAAAAATCAACAGAGTAGTTTGATAGGGATCGTTCCACACTCACACACAAGATCACTTTGTATATATACTAGCAGGCTGCCCGGCATTGCCAAGTCGTAAATTACGCATAAATATTATATTTTAATTAATGCAGATTTCTTGATTAATATAAACAGAAAATACCGTAGGTTAGAGTTAGGTATTAAAAGTAATATTAAATTCCTTAAAAAAAAAAAAAAAATGAAGTAAAAAAAAGAAAGAAAACGAAAAGAGACTGAGACATGTACATGTGAGTATTATATTTTTTTCTAACCAATTCATTCCTTGTAAGTAAAAGAAATAAATACTGAAACCAAAACCAAAACCTAAAGACAGTGAGTCAAGTACGATAACCATTAGGCCAGCTTGCCACGACCTTTAAAAGTGTTTTCAAACATACTTATTCTTAACATAAGTTGTCATATAAACAGTTCACGCATGCGCAGTCACGAAACAGTCGGCAAACAGATAAAAATCCGATACCCCCCTCCCCTCCCCAAGTCCCAATTTTTTTTGTCAATTTTGACCCCTTAGCAGCCTTTCTGGATGAAAACCAATTAAAACGTTTTCCGCATCTGAATACCCTTTATACTAAATTTTAAGCTTAAAGATCAAAAATTTGTTGCGTATATAGGTTTAAAAGTGTCCTCACACACATTTTCACTTTTACAGATATACTAGAAGATTACCCGGCGTTGCCTGGTATTAAACGTAACATTAAATTCCTTCAAAAAAATTAAGTAAAAAAAAAAAAACTGAATGAAACTGAGAAATGTGCATGCAAGTATTATGTTTTTTTTTCTAAACAATTCACTTCTTGTAAGTAAAAAAGAAATATATATATATATATATATATATATATATATATATATATATATATATATATATATATATATACACACACTCGAGCTGAAATCGAAACCTAAAGACAGCAAGTCAAGTATGATAACCATTAGGCCAGCTTGACATGATCTTTAGAAAGTGTGTTCAAACAGATAAAAACATAAGAATTTTGCATTAATTAAAATATATTTTTCAATTTTGACCCATTACCAGCTCTTTTCTCTGGGTGAAAACGTATATAATATTTTTCACATGTCTAAATACCCTATATACCAAATTTCAAGTTGGTAGGTCAAAAAGTTGTTGAGTTTATAGGTTGAGAAGTGTCTTCACACACATACACATATTCTCACCTTTATAGATATATAGATCAGTATTAAAATAACTTTAGATCTGTAGATGAAAAATTGACAAAGTAGTTTGGGAGAGACCGTTTCTCACACACACACACACACACACACAAGGTCACTTCTATATATAGATATACAGATTAGTATTTAAAAGAACTTAAGATTTGGGGCGTTCTCAATGACAAAACCGTCAACAATATCATCTCCTCAAGAATATCGTGTTTAGTCTGACATTTACATTTTTGTGATAATGCGAAAAATGCTGACATTCCGCCAACGTCTTCATCAACAAATATTGTATTTCACAAAACTGCACATGATGATCTCTCTTACTCGATAGGAAATCTGGAATTGTGTGCATACACATGCGTGCAATCAAAGACAACCACTTGTTTCGATGATATTTCTTAACAGGTATACGAAAACAAAGTTGGTATTTACCTTCCTCTTCATCCTCCCCCTCCCCCATATGATGGAAGAGGAAGTGCACTCTGGCCTACAAAAATGCCTGGGCAGCCTGTCAACATACCCCAGCAAGGGTGTATCAGGCAATTAATAAAATTAACACTTTCTCAAAGCTTTGTCAGTGGTCACTATTTAACTATACTCGAGATATCTACTGGAGAAAACGATTAGACAGTGTCCATTCAAAGCGGACTTATCCGGCTAATGAAGAAACACCAGTCTAACCGGACACAACAGGCATCTATTCTCAAGAACCACTGAAAAATCAACTGACCACTTGTCACTTCCTGGATGACTGCCTCAAACCAACTTGTCAACCCCCGGATGACCGCCTTAAACCAACTTGTCAATCCCCCCCCCCCCCCCCGATGACCACCTCAAACCAACTTGTCAACCCCCCCCCCCCCCCGATGACCGCCTCAAACCAACTTGTCACCCCCCCCCGGATCACCGCCTCAAACCAACTTGTCAACCCCCCCCCCCCCGATGACCGCCTCAAACCAACTTGTCAACCCCCCCCCCGGATCACCGCCTCAAACTAACTTGTCACCCCCCCCCCCGGACACCGCCTCAAACCAACTTGTCACCCTCGGATGACTGGTTCTAACTTCCTTACATCTCTTCTCATCTCCTGGAATCTCCTCACCTTTGACTGAATTCTGGCTTTTGTCAGTGGTCACCATTTGACCGCTCAGACTAAGAGAGATATCTACAGGAGATAATAGCTAGATAGTGTATATTCAAAGATAGCTTATCTGAAGCCGATTTAGGAATATTCATTTTTATCAAATAAGTAGGTCCCAGCGGGATTCTACATTTAATGAAATACTTATCTTATTTCAAACACAGAAAAAAAAATCTCTTTGGTGGCCAGACTCTAACCAGAGATATTTTCAATTCTTTGTCCTTCCCCTTTTCCTTTGGTTGAAGGCATCTATTACCTGCCACGTCTGCCATTCATATGCACCCCCAAAACATGCAGTTCAGTGAATGTTTACAATGGACAGAATAAAGTTCACAACAGCTTTTTGCCCATAACACCATGTTACATTATAACATTAAGTATGACATCCCTTTTTACTGACCTGTGAACGCTGAACTCCAGCTAACTTTGTTTTTCTGCAGATGCTGATGAATGACAGGGCCAGAGTTTGCTGGTGTGCATCTCCGTAACAGTTCTGAATCCCTAACATAGAGGTTGAAAAGTATGCCTCCTTCCCTGACTGTACCGATATGCAGAAGTTTAAATGTAATGTAAACCAACATCTTCCCCAAGCATGGTCGCAAATACTAGCCCCTTACATTTAAAGTGTGGTATCATCAACAAATATACTCATCTTGGACACAAAATTATCAGTGAGGTCGTTTTTTTTTGTTTTTGTTTTTTTACACGGTGGTCACCACTTATCAAGGCCCGGAAGCCACTCAGGGATAAGGGTTATTGCAAGTACATTACGTTAGTGTGGAGATTTGATGAAGTGTTTACTTAAGTGTTCATTAGGAATTTGTTAACGCTGGACTTGAAGACATCCAAGTTGTAGTCAGGTGGGAAGCAGGCAGACGGAACAGAGTTCCACAGGCGTGCAGTTCTAAGAAAGAAGATCTGTTCATGGAATCCACGTTTTTATTTAGGCACAGATAAAGAGTGGGGGAAATTTTTCACAGTGGATTCAGCTAGACGGGTGTTTTTCGTGAAAGATTGGCGAGGGGGGGACCAGAGATTGGAGTTCAGACGAGCACCTGCCATGGAAATAACGATAAAACAAGGATAGGCTCGCAACGTCTCTTCTGTGGGAGAGAGGTTGCAGGGTAGAGAAAAGGGCATCCCCCACTAAGCCACGAAGTCTATTTTGTACTCTGTCAAGGCAGGATAGGCTGTTTTTAGCAGCTCCTGCCCAGATGTGGCAGCAGTATTCCATCCTTGGACGTACTTGTCGTTTATGAATATCAGGAATACTAGTGGTCCAAGGATCTTATTTCAAACACAGAAAAAAATCTCTTGGTTGGTCGGACTCCAATCTGAGATATTTTCAATTCTTTGTCCTCCTCCCGCTTTTCCTTTGGTTGGAGGCATCTATCACCTGTAACGTCTGCAATTCATACGCATCCCCCAAAACATACAGCAAAGTGCATGTTTGCAATACACAGAATCACACAATAGAGATAAACAGGAGGAGGTAACTCTGCTTGGAACAGAAAAGGAATTAGCTTCCCTTGATCGCTCTTCTATCGTCCTAACATTACAAACCACTGAAAACTAACTCTCTGCCTCAAACGTCCGATTCCAGCTAATTAGCTCAGCACCAAAAGGCCGGTTTTCATTTTCTGCAATCTCTTCACCCCCTGATTAGATATTGACCTTTGTCAATCACCCAGAAGATGATCATTGAGATATCCCCTGAAGGTAACAGTTAGACAGTGTCCATTTAAAGGGAGGCTCATCAGGAGACCATCTAGGAACTTTCATTTTTATCAAATAAGTCACAAATATCACGGACAGAAGTAATATATCTCCAGCTTCATTTAACTGGATCCAGTCATCTTTATCATTGACACCTGCCAGCATCTGTCTAGTCCCAAGAACTCACAACAGAGATAAATGAGGGGGTGGATCAGAAAAAGGGTTAGTTCCTCTTGATCGCTGTTCTATCATCCTAATACCCAGAACCACTGAAAACCAACTGACTGCCCCAAACGTCTGCCTTGAATTAATTGGCTCAACCCCAGAGAGCCGGTTCTCATCTCTTGCATTCCATTTACCCTTGACAGAGTTCTGACCTTTGTCAGTGGTCCCCATTCGACCACCCAGAAGAGGACCACTCGAGATATCCCCTGCAGATAATGGCTAGACATTGTCCACTCAAAAGGAGCTTTTGTAATTATTTTGCTATCGATTCATTTTCCATAATTTTTGCAATTTATACTAATTCTGCCATGAAACGTAAGAACGTAATAATGTTTTCACCTGAAATGTGTTGGTTTAAAAGATCACTAATGTAAACAAGCACCCAAAATTCAAACATCAATGGTCAAATCGTACGAACATCTGCATATAATTCGCTCATTTTTTTTCTTTTTTTAATACTGCAACAGAAAATGTGCAATCCTATACGCCCGTATCATATCTTTACCAAAATATCTGCCTCCTTTCTTTCGTAAAAAAGATCTTCAGACCCCCTCCCCCCACACTAATCTACTTCTCTAGCATCCCCCACCGCCCCACGGTCTGTATTCTTTCGTATAGTTTCATTCTGATCGGAGCGGGGAGGGGGGAGGCTTTGAAGCCAGTGTGGAATTCACTTATTGAGGTTGTATTCTTGTGTTTTTTTTTTTGTTTTTTTTAAACATCCAACAACCTGCAGAAGTTTAGAATTACTGAGTATGTTTAACCGTAGTTAACGGAACAGAAAAGTGGTCATATATATATATATATTTCTGTAGAAATATATTTTCTTATTATATATCAATCCTTATTTAAGAAGCTCAATGCAATTACAGAGCAATATAGAGAATACATGACAAAGTTATATTCAAAAATTCATGATGTTGACCATCTTATAATTTATTCCCTTAATTCAGTTGACTTATACAATTCTTGACAGTATCTGTTTCGTAGCACAAAATCAATCACTTAATTATTATATCAATCAGTGAATCTATTATGCCCTTAACTCATCAGAAGAAATAGCAACAATCAATCCGTCAAAAGGAATTGAAATGTGATTTGACATGATTAAAATCCAAAAATTGGAAGAGAAGCTGCAGCTACGTTTTTATTTTTCAATTACGCCATATTGAATTTTTATCAAACAAAGTCATTAAACCAACTATTCGTACTAACAATTTTAATTAATTTATGAATCTTACACCAAAAATGTTGTATTTAATAATTAGCAAATTTATTAATTCTAATTTGTGTATACATACTTATGAAAATAATATCAACAAATTATAAACTATTATACATGTTTGTATATACGAAACTAAACTAAGCTTAAAAAAAAAAAACAATAAAAAATATAGGAGTACTAGCAGGGAGACCCAACGTTGCCAAGGACTGAATGATGATCAACGAATATTTCACACTCCTATATTTTTATTGTCATCGAAATCCGTGAAATCGCACGGAAGGAAGCTTCACGTGCCTCCATGCAGTAACTTAGTCCAAAGTATATGTTATTCTACATTGCACTGTAGAGAGTCTACTGTTTCTTTTATAAAATTATTTTATACAAATTTCTTTCCAGTTAACGGAAAAAAAAAAAAAAACATTAAGAAATTTAAGTACGGCATTATAACCTAGAAACCACGTCATGTAAAAAAAAAAAAAAAAAAAAATACACGCTATCAACTTACCCACAGTAGAATTTTCACGGCCCATTGTTCTATCATTGTTGCTAAACGACGACATGAAAAAATGGATTTACCAATGATAGATAAATTAAAATAACAGTTTCGATTATCAATAATAATGGGGGGGGGGTTATTCTGAGAAAAAACTAAACTTAGATCATTCCCAGACTTATATACTAAAGTTCTGTAAATTTTACAGAAAATCTGTTCAGCTATTTCGGAGTCTATAAGGAACGAACTCACACACACAAAGTTGCATTTATATAATTGCAGAGAGTAAAACCCTCAGATACGGTATTTTCAGGTTATGATGTGGAATACAATGTTTTTCCGGCCCCTGGTTACGGTATTTGCCTCCGCCTTACGATGTTATTTATAATATTATTGGATTATATACATGTGTATTACATACTGTACTCTATTTTGTACTTAGTTTTAATGCCGTATCCTGGGGTTCTACTATATCTATATATGTAAAAGCGAAAATGTGTGTATGTATGTTCGCTTTTTGTGTATGTCCGCAAAAGGATTTTTTTCGGCGGCTTCTCGAGGTCGTCACTCATTTTTAAAACTTTTTATATCACGTCGAAATCATAATATCTATAAGTTACAAACAGGGGTCACCCGTCTATTTAATTTGCCCGACTTTGAAATGTTAAATATTCGATATTTTGGGATCGCCGCATACTGCTTTCGTTTTTCGGTATTAAAAAAGCGAAACTCGATTCGAATCCCTGGCGCACGGCCAGTGGTTTATAGAAAGCGATGTAACGTTTAGTCAATGTCTGCTTACCGTCGTCATATCAGACGGTTGCTTTCATTTCGAGATGAGACACTCCCCTAATAAACGGGGGAGCTGGTTTTCCCCAAAGTTAGGTAAAAGCAAACTGACCTCATTAAAAAACTGTCCCGCAGAAAATGATAACTGCTGAATAGCTATTGCTTACATCGTCATCACGCTCGCACAAAAATGTTAACTCTACGACTCCCACTTGATGTAGCAAAAATTTTTTAAGCAAATACATATACGCATACATAAATACATATACGCATAAATAAATACATATAGAAAGAGATTAGTGTTTACTATAATCTTTTTACACAAATATTACGCAAGTATAAATCATGTAGAATATCTGCATGAATATAATTACACATAATAGTTAACTCTAGATGATCATGCCATAAGAAAAAAAAGTTAAGTAAAGATGATCATCCGATAAAAAAAACTAATAGGGAATTAATTAAAATGAAGGTTTAAAAGAATATGCAAATTAGATCTTTTGCTAATGAATACAATTCGATGACCCAGTTGTATTTTCTTCTTAAATATTAGATTGGTGCAAATATAATGTCGTTTTTTTGTGTTCAGCTTCAAGTCAAAAAAACTTTTTTTGCACCAACCTAATAAATAGTAAAAAAAAAAAGGTTTTTTAATATGAATATCAACACACAAAAAAAATTATAGGAGTAGAGATAGATAGATTTAATCGTTTTCTTTCTCTCAAGAGAGGTGTGGATAAGAGAGAGGGGTGGGGGCAAAATTTTCCATGCTGCACGGTAATTAACCGTTTCGTGAATAATTTTTTTTTTTTTTTTTTTGCCGACTGTAGATAAGGCACGCACTAGAAAGGTTTTAAATGCAGAATTGTCGAATAAAATGTCTACTATTCAGCACGATTCATTTGTTGATTGCCAAAACAACACCACTGTGCACGTTGTTATCCTGACTGCTCCTATCTACTCGACGGATGACGTCAGAAATACGTCATTCATCATATAATGACGTCATCCATATAGGTAAGGCTTTTTTATCCTTGGCCAACACCGACCCCCCCCCCCCGCAAAAATAATCAACAGAGATTAGACCATTCCTGTAATGACCGGGTCCCTGTTGATTGCTTGTGTAATGCTACTTCTGTGCAGTTCTAGGAGGTCCACCCTCCAAGGCTTTGCCTCCTCTCTCTCTCTCTCTTTGAGAAGGGGGATTTATTTTATAGCTAATCGCCAGAGGCGTTCTCATCAAGGAATGCAGACGGGGCTGCTCAGGCACCTCGTGTTACAGCTCTTGCAGTGGGAGAAGACTAAAAAAAAAAATCAATACGAAAAATGTTTATATCTTTTCTGTATTTATTTCCTATGTGTTGATGTGTAGGAATACAAAAAGTATTTTGAAAAAAAAAACAAAAAAAAAAAAAAAACCCAAAAAGAAACAAGAATGTTTCTTTAAAAAGCACATCATTTTCAACCGATCCTTCGGCCTTCCTCAGTGATTATATATATCGTCAATGGTGTGAGTTCCATATAGAAACATTGATTTAATTTGAATAAAATAAAATACGCATCAAGTGCGTTTGAAAGCCAAATCACAACGCAATATTAGAAAAATAAACAAATATTTTACTTGTTTGAAATTTATAATTTAAATATATTTCGGAATTAGACTCCACCCTCAGAATGTTGTTTTCTTTCTTTTTTTTTTTCTTTTTTTCTTTGCCATGTTGTAAAGTTGGAACTGTGCGTAGGCAACGCGAGAATAACGTCAAGGGTGTGAGTTCCAACATTTCAAAATACAACCGCTGAGATACAACGCGTGGCTCTTTACAAACAGACTTTTCTTTCTCCAACTTTACAGCATGGCAAGAAGAAAAGAAAAAAAAAAAAGAAAGAAAACAATATACTGAGGATGGAGTATACCTCTGAAATATATTTATGCTATAAATTTCAAACAAGTAAAATATTTGTTTATTTTCCTAATATTACGTTGTGATTTTTTTTTTTTTTTACATGGGGGTCACCACTTATCAAGGCCCGATGGCCACTCAGGGATAAGGGTTATTGCATGTACAGTAATCAGTGAGATAGTATTGTAGTAATCATTAGTATTGGGGGTTTTGATAGAGTGTCTTACTTAAGGGGCCGGTTTGTCAGGAATTTGTTTATGTTGGACTTGAAGACATCCAAGTTGTAATCAGGTGATTTGGCTTTCAAGAGCGTGATGCGTATTTTATTGTATATATATATAATCACATAAATTAATATATGCGTGAACTTTAAGTATTTCAACAGTGCTCAATACATAGGTAGAGCAAGGTAGTAAGTTATAAAATAAGTATGGCAATTGAGCTACACAGAATATTCTACGTTTCATCCACGCTAGGATTTCTGACGAATCCTAGCGTGGATGAAACACAGAATATTCTGTGTAGCTTAATTGCCATATATATTTTATAACTTACTACTTACTATATATCTTTAAATATTTGCTTCATAACGTAATTCTTGCCCTAAATTTTGGTATTTAGCACATAGATTGAAAAACTAAAAAACTTTTTTTTTTTACAATGGGGAGGGGTCACTTTTTTTGTCGGCAAAGTCATCATACGCCTTGCAATGAATAATCTTATTTTGAGCGGCGGCAACATTGTATGTTACGGTGGGCATGGTGACTAAACGACTCACTTTTTTTTTTCGCTCTCTTTTCCACTTAGTATTACAAGTTCGAGCCTGGCTACTGCAGTTATTTTTTTTTTGTTAATATTTCTTTATCTTATGTAGCGAGTAGTGTAGAGTGGAAGCGCTATTCTGGAGTTGAAGATTCTAACCAGAGGTGATAATCCCGAAAATATTTGTTTCACAATATAATTCAATAAAAGACTTTAATTCTTTTTGTTTGACTATGTCCATCATTTGCTCCCCCCACCCATTTAGCCCCAAAAGTCCCCAAGGCCTTAACATATTTAAATCTGAGTTCAGCACCATGCAAAACTGGTAAATAGACATACACAGAAAATTTTGGACAAATATGGTAAAATAGTCCCAAAAATGGAGTGTTTTTATTAGCCCTAAAAGAGCCCCTGGGGTACACTCAAGAGTTATCGCGAAGTATGGACCAACAAAATTATATAGAAATCAATTAGTTACAACTTTTCAGAAAATTTTATAAAAATCTAAGTCATCAATTTTTTTTAATAAGTAGAAAAGTGTAAATTTTAACTATTTTAATCCAAAAGGCACTGCTAGAGGGGGGGGGGGCAGAGTTTTCCCGGAAAATCTGTTCTGTTACTTTTTTACTCATATCATGTTTAATGTTTGTGCAGAATTTCAAAAAAATCAAAAGCGTAATTATTGAGAAAAGTGCAGACAGACGAACAGATGAATGGACAAGAGTGAATTCACAGGTCCACCCTCCTTTTATCGGGGGACCAATAATAATAATAATAATAATAATAACAGTATCTAATAAATTAAAATAAATGGTATATATAAATAATATATAAATCCAAACGGTATAAATTCTCTTGGCAAGAAATATGTAAAACAAATGAAATAGTTTTATTGATAGATATTCATATATTCATCCCTAAGAGTGGAAAACATCTTAAATTTTTCTCGATGTACCAAGCACTTATTCTAAGTAGATATGTAATGTGGCCGTCACATTTTTACCGAACACTATCAACAAACTCGTGAAATTCAATAGTTTTTACTGTTGGATATTTTTAACCTTGAACAAAATATTTATATATAGGTGCAAAAGAGTCGCCAACCTTATAGGTCCTGAACTGTCATCTAAGCTTCAGCCTCTGTCCCATCCAAATGTTGCATCCCCTCCGCTTGTTTTACAAGTACTTTAATGGTGAATGCTCTGACGAACTACAAGCACTGGTACTCTCTCGACATAAATACCTCTGTCAAACCCGAGGAGCAGCTAAATCCCACCCCTACACAGTAAAGATCCCTAGGTGTAAAAAAGCCTTCTACTCCAGTAGTTTCTTTCCCAGAACTGCTAGACTTTGGAAGTCCCTTCCGGGATTCTACTTTCCCAACTGTACTGATATGCAGAAGTTCAAATTTAATTTGAACTGACATCTTGCTGCTCATCCCCCTTCATACGATTCCTGCAACCTATGTCCCAATAGTAGCCCTTACTTTAAAGTGGCACTGTGCCTTGTTTGGGGTGAAAAAAAAAAAATCAGCAAATTAATGTTGTGTATTTCTTCAAGGCTGCTACAGACCAGAAACAAAGTTAAAGCTGAACCCTAAAGCTTGTTGCTATCAATATCATTAAGAAGACATCAAAACAGTGAATTGATGAAGACCACTAGACCAAAGTGTTAAACAAGCTGGAACAAAAGGAAGCAGGAAACAGAGCAGATAAACAATACATATATTAGTATTAACAGAAGAGATTGAGACTAGCAACATCACGTCTATGAGAGCAACGCTCTGATCCTCATCTGGCATCAATTGAAATGGATGGCTCTCGTCTTGGAGAGGCTCCATGTTTTTACAAGCTTTTGGGTTTGATCTTTACTCCTGATCTGAAATGGAACACGTACATCAGGTCTGTTGCCAAGGACACTGGGAAAATGGTGGGATCCTTCTACCGCTCCAGAAGATATCTCACTACTGATGCAATTCTCTATCTGTATAAAAGCCAACTACGTCCAAGGATGGAATACTGCTGCAACATCTGGGCAGGAGCTGCTAAAAGCAGCCTATTCTGCCTTAACAGAGTACAAAATAGACTTTGTAGCTTAGAGGGGGATGCCCTTTTCTCTTCCCTGCAGCCTCTCTGCCACAGAAGAGACGTTGCGAGCATGTCTTTGTTTTATCGTTATTTCCAAGGCAAGCGCTCGTCTGAGCTCCAATCTTTCATGAGAAACACCCGTCTGGCTGAAACTACTGTCAATGATTTTCCCCACTCTTTATCTGTGCCTAAATCCAAACGTAGATTCCATGAGCAGAGCTTCTCTCTCAGAAGTGCACGCCCGTGGAATTCTCTTCTGTTTACCTGTTTCCCACCTGACTACAACTTGAATGTCTTCAAGTCCAACATAAACAAATTCCTGACAAACCGGCCCCTTAAGTAAGACACTCTATCAAACCTCCAATACTAATGATTACTACAATACTATCTTATTGATTACTGTACACGCAATAACCCTTATCCCTGAGTGGCCTCCGGGCCTTGATAAGTGGTGACCCCCATGTAAAAAAAATAAAAGGTTGCAAAGAAGAAGCAATGGTTAGAAGGATGAATCAAATTACAGACACATTTCTGCACCGTTTCGGCTAAGTTACTAGTTTCAAGTCTTTTTTTTTCCGTATTTCATACGTAAAACTTGCGGCTGCTTCAAGACCAAAAAAACAAAAAATAAAATAAGTCAAAAGCAAACCCTGAAGGTTATCGCTATCATCATCCTATTTCCAAACGGCTAAGGCGAGCCAGTGTAGGTTCTGAAATCTGATATATCTGTGCAAGACGATGGAACTGTTCTTTGGTAAATTCCTTAAACATTAGCACTAATAAAGGATTTTCTAAGATCCAGTGCCAAATTGTGCAAAAGTTAACTGGCCGCATAGAAAACCAACGTAACCAAATCTGATTGATGAAAAACAGCGTCTGACGCAAAAACACAAAGTTTCATGTTTCTTAATTTTTGAGATGAAGATTGGTTATTCGTATTATTTGGATTCTTCCGACTACTGTTCTCATTTTGAGTGTGATTTTCGTAACGTTTCAATTCGATGTAACCTCTGACCTGCATCACATGTATCTTGTCGAACTCGGGAATTTAAACGGAATTTTGAGCGGAACCCTTTTGTGGGTGAACCACATCATGGCTGATGGAACAAGAGTATGCTACCTCATTCCCCAATTTTTTTTTTTTTTTTTTTTTTACGACTGGGCAACGCCAGGTGCACTGGTCATGCTGGTCATATATATATTTTATGGTTTCCATTTTTTTTTTTTTTTTTTACGACTGGGCAACGCCAGGTGCTCTGGTCATGCTGGTCATATATATATTTTATGGTTTCCATTTTTTTTTTTTTTTCGTTCACAAAAATTGATTCCATTTACCAACAACTCATTTGAAAAAAAAAAAAAAAATTGTGTTTACATCACAAACATTAATTAAGTCGAGAGTGTTTGTATTATTTGGATTCTTCAGACTACTGTTTCTCATCTTGAGTGTGATTTTTAAAACGTTTCGGTCAATGTAACCTCTGACCTTCTCCAGGTGTATCTCGTCGAACTTGGGAATTTGGACGGCATTTCAAACGGAATCCTTTATTTACTCCACAAGAGTAGCATGGACCCGTGGCAGAGTGGTTAGAGTATTTGGAAAATTCAATTGCGAAAAGTGATATTCTTCTGAACATCGAAGGTTCGATGTGGACGACCGAAAGATGCAATTGCGAATTACTTAGGACCTCTGTCCAATCATGGTTGATGGAACAAGAACACATGATACCTCCGTCAAATAAATAAAGGGTTCCGCTCAAAATTCTGTCGAAATTCCTGAGTTCGACAGAAACATTCCCGAATCTGACAAGATACACCTGAAGAAAGTCGAAGGTTACATTGATCAAAACGTTGTGAAAATGACACTCAAGATGAGAACAGTAGTCGGATGAATCCAAATAATACGAATAATCAATCCTCATCTCAAACATTCAGAAACAACGTCTGAAGCAAAAACACAAAGTTTCGTGTAACCTCCTAAAGTTGGTTGATTGTTTTTGTTTTACGGCATATCAACCCTTTTCAGGTTATTTAATGCCGAATCTAGTGATTTTGAGAAAAATTTCTTTAATAGAATATATTTGTTTTTTTCAAGTTGGTTTCTATTCAACCCATAGTTGGGACCCTAACAGGTACTACCACTCCGGATCAGAGTGGACCTGAGAGCAATGACAATTAAAGGGTGGCTCCATACTCCTCAAAACCTGCAAGCTGGGGCCTCACCATCGGATATAGTTTAAGATCATATCCAGGACCAAACCTCATAAGGAATATTTATAAAAAAAAAAAAAAAAAGATTTTACTAAGTGAAGCAGAAATAATCATGTTAAACCATTCTTGATTTTTTTTTAATTTTTTTATTTTTTTTATTTTTTTTATTTATTTTTTTTATTTCTATTTTTATTTATTTTTTTTATTTTCGTAATTTTTATTTCGTGCAATTAAGGATTGCACAACTTTTAATTCACAAAAGACTCCCTACACAGGTACCCTTAGGGGGAGGAGGTCATACATTGCCTTAACACCCCCTCCCCCCCCCTCCAAAGCCTCACTTTTTATAGCATGAAAATAAAATGTCATAATGACATTTCTTCTTGATATTAATTAAGATTTCTTTTACATTTTCCAGAAATTAAACATTTAAGCTTAAGGAATATTTAAAAAAAAAAAAAAAAGATATAATCGTTGGTTTCTTTTTATTTTTTATTTTTTTTTTTAGAGATAATTGAGCAAAATAAAAATCTATATCTATAAATACGACAGTGTGTGTGTTATTTTGTGTGTCACACTTACATCGTGACTGTCGTTTAACTGTCGAGCTTTCAAACGATACTGATCTCGTGAAAATCCGTCGCCTCTATCGAAAGTTTTAGGCAGACATACAAACAAACATACATACATACATTTAAACAGACAGGTGAAATTTATATTATAGATGATCTTCCATTTCTTGTAATAAATAATTTTACCAAGAATTCCTCTTGAGTTTCGGTTTCAATTATAGCTGATTGCACTCAAGTCATCTGTTGTTTTTATAAATAATTTTACCAAGAATTCTTCATAAGTTTCGGTTTCAGTTTCAATTCCTAACCCTAACCCAGGTCATATGGATATATTATTTATTTTTGAAATCACAACTTTATAATATATAAGAATCGATAGAAAATTGACTCTATAATAATGTATACGAAATCTGCATAAATTAAATATCATTTAATTACGACTGGGCTATGCCGGGCGTCCCGTCTAGCTTACATAAATACCTTTGCAGTTTTAACAAAAGAGCTACAATAATATCAGAGCGTCTCCATTTACACTGAACATCTACAGAATGGCAACATCAATATATTACATATGAATGAGTCCCCTGTGGAATTTCCACGGGTCTTGCTATCATCTAATAAAGTAAGAATGTGTGTGAGAGGACTATTCTCAAACCTATATACTCAACGAATTTTTGATCTACAGTCTTGAAATTTGGTATATAGGGTATTCAGACATGTAGAAACTATTTTAATTTGTTCTCACCCGGAAAAAAGGGCTGCTAAGGCGTAAAAACTGTAAAAATTGATACTAGGGAGGGGGGTCATCGGATTTTTATCTGTTTGTGACGCGTTTCACGAATGCATATGCGTGAATTGTTCATATGACAGCTTCTTTATGTTAAGAATAAGTAGGTTTGAAAACACTTTTTAAAGATTGTGGCAAGCTGGCCTAATGGTTATTGTACTTGACTTACTGCCTTTAGTTTTTGGTTTCGATCTCATCTCGCTCGAGTATTTTATTTTCTACTTACAAGAAGTGAACTGCTAAGAAAAAAACATAATACTCGCATGCACATGTCTCAGTTTGGAACAAAATGTAATATTTATGGATATTTTACGGTCAGGCAACGCCGGGTAGCCTGCTAGTAAATAAAATTAAAAAATTCAGTGTAAAAAAAAAAAAAAAAAAGAAAAAATTTGATATTCCATTTCATCTTATCCTTCTTCGGTTTTTATCATTTTTATTATTGGTGAGCAAACAATTTTATGCATTTAAGCACTGAAAAAAATATCTGCTATAAAACCTACTCAACCTATCCGCCGGCCCTGTCGGTGGGGCATTAGAATACACCGACTGCCTCCCTGCAGAGGGTAAAAGTCCCTCAATGGGGGTCCTGGATATGACCTTAAGCTATATCCAGTGGTGAGGCCCCAGCTTGCGGGTTTGGGGTGTGTGGAGCCACCCTTTAATTACCATTGCTCCCAGGTCCACTCTGACCCGGAGTGGTAGTACCTATTAGGGTCCTAACTATGGGTTAAATAGAAACCGACTTGAAAACAACAAATATATTCTATTAAAAATTTTTTCTTCAAAATCTTTGGATTCGGCATTAAATAACCCGAAAAGGGTTGATATGCCATAAAACAAAAACAACCAACCAACCAAATCAACCTATCCGCAGCTGAATCTCTTCTCTATGTTAATAAAAGTTTACGATAACTTCATGTTTTTATTTTCTGCAGGTTAGACAAAAGCTCAAGTGAGGTTTTAAAAAGCCGTTGCACTAGGTGAAGCGCACTTTAGCCCACAAAAATGCCTGAGGTGCCCAGTCGGTATTCTCTTGCAAAAGTATCTTAGGTGATCAGTAGGGCTATGACAACAGCATATTCTTTTCATTGTTTTGACTCTAGTGTATACCCGTTGATATCTTATGTTTTAATACAGAGTGATGTGGTTCTCGATTGATTAACTGTGTCGGATATATACTTGAGAGCCCAAACAATAAGAATATTCTTTTGTCATACCCTAGTGATTAGCAATGAACTAACCTCTTTGCATAAAGAAGGCCTTTTGGCTGGGAGCAAAGTGTAGCAGCTGTTCTGATACTACGCTTCCCCTTTTCTGTCCTCAGTCATTGGAGGAGAAATCCTTCTAACTGATGCAATTTTCATTTTTTGTTCCTATCCAGACTGCTCCTTCTTGGGGAGCTGGATTTTCTCCATATAAAAAACCAACCTTGTGTCTAACTCTGCCCTCGTGGGGAGGCAAGTAAATAGAAACAATTGGACAGATTCTCGAGGATGTATCCCCCTCCCACCCGGCTGCTATAAGACCTACTCAACGTCATATCTGTATATCTTTTCTCTATTGCTATACAGGGTGGAACGGTAAAATTGTTGCCCTAGAAAAGACGACATGATTCCATTTCCATTTGATGAAAAAGCGGTTTTCTTTTTTTGATGTAGACCATCTACTAGTTGGTCAGTTGTGTACAAATCCCAAGAGTGATAGGTTGGTTGGTTGGTTGTTTTTGTTTTACGGCATATCAACCTTTTTTGGTTATTTAATGCCGAAGCTAATTATTTTGAGGAACGATTTTTAATGGATTATATTTTTTTTTTTAAGTCAGATTCTATTTAACCCATAGTTGACACCCTAACAGGTACTACCACTCCCGGTCAGAGTGGACCTGGGAGCAATGGCAATTAAAGTGTGGCTCCACACTCTCCAAGGCCCATAAGCTGGGGCCTCACCATCGGATATAGTTTTAGGTCGTATCCAGGACCAAGAGCGATAGGAGCCTTCTATCATGTCTGAAAGTGACACAATGTTCAACGAGCGAGATCAGAGATGTGTTGCTGTACAACTCATGCTCTCTACAGGTTCAAGTTATGACAACAGGACCATTGCCAGCACCCTCAAAATGCATCACTTTATGCCACAAACAAAAGACGTACTCAGGATGATAAAAAAGTTTCCGGCCACAGTTATGGTCTTTGGTGCGGTTTTAAGTGAGGGCCACATCATGCCACCTCACATCTTAAAAGTCGGCTTGAAAGTCAACACCAAAGTGTACCTGGATGTGCTCAAGAGTGAGGTGATCCTCTGGTGTAATCAAGTGGCGGCTGGAAAATCCTGGGCATGACAGGACTCAGTGCTGGCCCACAAGTTCAAAAAGGATCCAAGGTTGGTTTCAGAAGGAGTTCTACAACTTTGTACCCTTCTCTCACTGCTCCTCCTTCTCCTCTTCATCCCTCAACCTGAACTACTTTATTTGGTCATACATCAAGAACATCACCAACATGACCTCCCACAACACCAAAGTAGGCTGATTACTGCCATCCGCCGAGTATTTGCCAAGTATTCGCCGAGCTCCCGCCGGCGCTTGTGGAAAAGGCATACTTCTAGTTCCAGAATTGTTTTGAAGCGGTGATTGAGGCTGAAGGCGGCTACATTGAATAGATGTCAGCTCTACAACATAATCAAGTTACCTGAATTGATTTTTTTCAATAAAAGTTTTAAAATAACGCTGCAGTGTTGTTTTCTTTAGGGGGGACAATTTTATCGTTCCACCCTGTATTAATTAAATTTTACAACTTCACCCCCCCCCTCGCATCACCATAATTTTGTTATTACGTTCCGTTTTGTTTTTTTTTAAGATGCACAATGGATAAGAGTGCTAAGTTACAATCAGTTCTGAGTGACAACAGGTTTGATGTAAGTTTTCCATCTTAGATTTCTGTTTTTTCACTATTGGTTCACAGTTTATCAAGGCCTGGGAGCCACTCGAGAGTAAGGGTTGAAGAGATGTTCAATCGGATGCTGATCGCCACCACGAGAGGACGGGAAAACAATGGGTGGCATTGGTTACTGGTGCGAAAGCAAGCCATAGAAACTTTTCTTTCTTTTTTTTTTTTTTTAAAGAGGGGGGATTCACCACTTATCAAGGCAGAAAGCCACTTAAGGTTAAGGGTTAATGTATGCATGGTGATGGAAATTAGGTATAATTTGATTATTTAAGGGGACAGCTAAATAAGAATTGGTTTACATTATACTTGAAGACCATGTTGTAGTCAGCCAGAAAGCAGGCTAGCGGAATGGAGTTCTACAGACGGGCAATTCTAGGAAAGCTTTTTTCATTGAGTTTGCGTTTAGATTTAGGCACATATAGAGAGTGACAGAAATGGTTGATAGTGGTTGTAAATAGACGAGTGTTTTTTTTTTGACTTGTGCTGAAATAAAACTTCTCAAATGCACTTGTGATGTTAGGCTGTATAAGGTGTTTACTTTGATCAAAATCGCCTGTTTCTTCTTTCATCAAATTTTTCTGATTATCAATACTTATCAAAGACATTCTGATACAAAACCTATCTAAGAACACTGCCAGACACGTATAGTACCTTAACTTTGATCAAAATCGCCTGTTTCTTCTTTCATCAAATTTTTCTGATTATCGATACTTATTGAAGACATTCTGACATAAAACCTACATAAAGTACCTTAGTATAAAATTTAAAAAAAAAAAAAAAAAAAAAATCGGCCCAACCGTTTTCGAGTTCATAGGGAACTCACAAAGTTCTTTTTATATAATAGTATAATATTTGTTTTTATTTATTAAACATTTGAATATTCTGTTTAAAGATTTATTAAATATTTTGACATGCATGAAAGTTATCCATAGACATTTGTTTCTGGATATCACACATCATCAGCATGGTTAAACTTCGGACATAATTAATAATAACAAAAAAATACGCCCCCCCCCCCACAAAAAAGTGGGGGGCAACGTAAAAATATAATTAAAGGGCAGGTAACTCCTTCAAAACGCTCAGGCGAGTGTAAATACTTAAATGCCACAGAATCGCTAATAAAAAAATAAATAAATCAACAATATCTCTCTTCCGTTTGCCTGTTTCCCACCTGACTACAACTTGGACGTCTTCAAGTCCAACATAAACAAGTTCCTGATGAACCGCCCCCTTAAGTAAGATCCTATTTACAATGCCTCCCCACGAGGACAGAGTTAGACACCAGGGTCGGTTTTTAACGTGGAGAAAAGGAACAAAAATAAAAATTGTCTCAGTCGTGAAGGACTTCTCCTCCACTGACAGAGAATAAGAAATTGAAGTGCAGCATCTGAAGAACAGATGGTATTTATTTGCTCCCCCACTGAGCAAATTAGGCACAAGGCCGTTTTTAATGTGAGGTAAAAACCAGCTCCCCTAAAAGTAGGCAAAAAGGGGGCACTCTGGTTACCAAAAATAATAATTGTCCCAGTATAGAGGGTTTCCCCTCCATTGACTGGTACAAATTATCTTAAGTGCAGCATCTGCCGGAACAGATACTACACTTTGATCTTGTCCCGAAGGCCCCCTTAAGTAAGATACTTTATCAGATCTCCAATACTAACGATTACTATGATACTATCCCATTGGTTACTGTATACGCAATAACCCTTATCCTCGAGTGACCTCCGAGCCTTGATAAGTGGGGACCACCATGTAAAAAAAAAAAAAAAAAAAAAAATATATATATATATGGTAAGTGCTTGATTAGAAAAATTTTTTTTTACTCTTATTTTCATTTTGTTATCTATGCTGCAAAATGTTTCGATTCTGTCACGAAAAGAAAGTGCTCGGAGCAGCGGAACCTCTCCAGATGTGGCAAGAATGTCCCATTTTAGGACGTATCTAACTCTTAGTTACATTTCTTACCTCACAGACTCTCAGCATTTATTTGCTTCCCCACGAAAACAAAATGTGACACAAGGTCGTTTTTTTATTTTTTTTTTTTTGTTTACTTGCCTCCCCACAAGGGCAGAATTAGACATGAAGGATTTCTCCTCCATTAACCTGGACCAAAAAAAAAAATGAAATGCGGCATCAGAACAGATACTACACTTTGATCTTGGCCCGAAGCCTTTTTTTTCTATTAGTATTTGTTTGCTTCCCCACGAAAGCAAAAGGTGACACAAGGTCGTTTTTAATGTGGGGTTAAACCAGCTCCCCAAACGAAAGGCAACAAGGGGCACTCTGGTAGGGACCAAAAATAATAATTGTCTCAGTATAGAGGGTTTGCCCTCCATTGAGCGAGACAAATTAACTTAAATGCAGCATCGGAACAGATACTACACTGTGAGATATTAAATTATTTATTCAACCTAAAATTACAAAGTAAGTTCCAACTGAACAAAAAACTGGATTATTTAAGGGGACGGTTCATCAAGAATTTGTTTACATTGGACTTGAAGACAGCCAAATTGTAGTCAACTGGAATATGATATTTTAATTCATGCAGATTTTGTATTTATAAACTCACCCCTTTGCAGAGAGGAGGTAAAGCCTGGTATGTGAGACCAACTCAAAAATAGGGGGGGGGTCATCCTTGTCACTCCAGAGCTAAACAAAAGTTCCTCTTAGCTAGTATCTTCTTCCACCATAATACCGCATTCACCCTTTCGTACTGGGGGGGACATCCTACTTAGCACCCAATTGTTTAAAACATATTTTTCTATTTACACAAGGTCGTTTTTAATGTGGGAGAAAACCAGCTCCCCCCCCCCCAAAAAAAAAGGAGGCACTCTGGCTGTATACAAAAATAAAATTGTCTTATAGTACCTATTTACAATGCCTACCCACGCGACAGAGTTAGACACCAGGGTCGTTTTTTAACGTGGAGAAAAGGTACAAAAATAAAAAAAAATTGTCTCAGTCGTGAAGGAAGGACTGATCCTCCACCGAAAGAGAACAAGAAATGGAAGTGCAGCATCTGAAGAACAGATACTACATTTTGATCTTGGCCAAAAGGCAAATTGTCTTATAGTATAGAAGGATTTCCTGGCTTCCATTGACTAAGAACAATTTAAGTTAAGTGCAGCATCAGAGTAGACACCACACCCCGGTCACAACCGGACTTATACAACAACCAATAAAAATACTTTTGTTTACAAACAAACAAACAAAAAATAAATAAAAACATCATGAAATTCCACAAAGGAAATTGGGGCAACAACCACAACACACACAAAAAAAATCCAATAACAAAAACGATTTAGACAAAGGCTGCATTCAATCCGTGGGGCACACACGTACTCTATAAGAGAACTAGCAAGCCGCCCGGCGTTGCCCGGTCGTCAAATACGCTTAACCCTTAGTCTACGCTGGCTGTTAATTTATTAACACCTAGTTTTTACTGTTGCAAACAACTGCTAAAAACAGCCTATTCTGCCTTGACAGACTACAAAATAAACTTCGTGGTTTAGTGGGGGATGCCCTTTTCTCTTCCCTGCAACCTCTCTCCCACAGAAGAGACGTTGCGAGCCTATCTTTGTTTTATCGTTATTTCCATGGCAGGTGCTCGTCTGAGCTCCAATCCCCCCCCCCCGCCAATCTTTTATGAGAAACACCCGTCTGGCTGAAACTACTGTCAATAATTTTCCCCACTCTTTATCTGTGCCTAAATCCAAACGTAGATTTCATGAGCAAAGCTTCTTTCTTAGAACCGCACGCCAGTGGAACTCTCTGCCGCTTGCCTGTTTCCCACCTGACTACAACTTGGACGTCTTCAAGTCCAACATAAACAAACTCCTGACAAACCGCCCCCTTAAGTAAAACACTCTATCAAAACCCCCAATACTAATGATTACTACAATACTATCTCATTGATTACTGTACACGCAATAACCCTTATCCCTGAGTGGCCTTCGGGCCTTGATAAGTGGTGACTCCCATGTAAAAAAAAACAAACAAAGGTAAATATTCAGATACGCTACTACAGAACACCGACCACTCTAATTTGCTTTTTTATAGGTAATTGAGGTCGCTGACAACGAATTTGATAGTCAAACTTGGGGCAAATTTACCGTTTGCATGGTATTAACCCCCGAACCCACAAATAACTTTCCACCATTTTGCAGCTTCCGTTTACGCTACGCGCGTGCGCTGCAGCATGAACGACGGCTTGCTTCACCTAGCAAACTGCCTTCTCACATGGCGTACCAAAAACTTACGGACTGACATTTTTTTAATGACTTACAGTTAAAGAAAAGTACAACAAATTGGACTTTTTTTTTTTTTTTTGTCTCGCGTAGTTTTTAATGTGGTTTACAAAAACATAAGCACCAAACATCTTTGTTTTTCATTCTTTTTTGCGGGAGGGGGATTCAATTATAGAACTTATGTGGCTTAATAGGTGCTTTTGCAGTTTAGTTAAACATTTTTCAACGCACCGACATACCAATTAGAACACCATTTAACATTTTCCGAAGATTTTACTGTGTACATTGGGGGCATGAGCGGGGGGGGGGGATGTGATGTTGGGGCGCGCGCGCCCCAACATCACATCCCCCCCCCGCTCATGCCCCCAATGTACACAGTAAAATCTTCGGAAAATGTTAAATGGTGTTCTAATTGGTATGTCGGTGCGTTACTTTTTGAAAATTTGAAAATTCTATGTTCCAGGTAAAAAAAAAAAAAAAAAAAAAAACAGATAAATTAACCCCCCCCCTCCTACTCCTACTCCAACTTGGAGTGCTTTCCTTTTCTTGTTTTATTTCTTTTTCAGCTAATTTTAAATTTTCCACCCAAAAAGTGCTATAATGTATTTTTGAAAATTAGAAATTCGAGGAGTTATAAGCTTGGAAAGACAGGGGGTCGAATAATTCACGCCTCCAATTTTGTAAATGTCTAATAATAATTAATTTCGACTCGGATAAGTACATAATTATTTACTCACAAATTGAAGAGAAAAGGTCAATACATAATATATTCAAATTTAAAAAAAAACGGACATCGTGTTCTCGTCGAATTTTACCTGTAAAGTCCGAAGTTTAAAACCTTTTTAAAAAAAAAACACGTTTTTTTTTTTTTTTTTTTTTTTTTAATGAAATCTTGGTCCTTGCTCCTTTAATTGAAAAAAAAAATTAGGGCTTGAATTGCATTTTTCGAGGAGTTATAAGCTTGGAAAGATGGGGTGGAATTATTCGCTATTTTCACAAAAAATTCTGATACTGCTATGCATGCGCGTAGCATAAACGGAAGCTGCAAAATGGTGGACAGTAGTTCGTGGGTTCAGGGGTTAATACTATGCAAACGGTAAATTTGCCCCAAGTTTGACTATCAGATTCGTTGTCAGCGACCTCAATTACCTATAAAAAAACAAATTAGAGTGGTCGGCGTTTTGTAGTAGCGTATCTGGATATTTACCCAAACAAAAAAAACTGCAACAATGGTGTCTTCAAGGACTATGGAATTCTTCTTTGCCCTAACTGCATTAATCAATGAATGAAACCAATGTTTGAACGTTTGTATTGTTTTATGCCACTTGTACAGTTTAATAAAAAAAAAAAAAATTTGTTTATTTATTTTCCGTGTTATTTCACAAAGAAGAAATCGGAGTTATCGCCCCCCCCCCAACAATGCCGTCCGTGTAATGCAGAAGTGCCAAGGGTTGCGTATGTTTTACCTAGCTAGGATCCAGTAACCATAATACCACATTCACTCCAGGGGGTCGTCGTCAACACATTTAGTTGGAATGTTTAAATAATATGAGAAATGCACACCTACAGTGTCGTCACGCATCTCACAACCCTAACACATTAGAGAATTACGATTTTATATATATATATATATATATATATATATATATATATATATATATATATATATATAACTACTTCATTTACTCACATAAATTTAATATACGAAAGTATAGATTTATGCGTAAACTTTAAGTATTTACTTCAAAAGTGCTCAATACGTAGGTAGAGCTAGTTAGTAATATATAAAATATATATGGCGACTAAGCTACACTGAATATTCTGCGTTTCATCCACTGTAGGATTCGTCAGGCTGACGAATCCTACAGTGGATGAAACGCAGAATAGCAGAATATTCAGCGTAGCTTAGTCGCCATATATATTTTATAAATTACTATATATATATATATATATATATATATATATATATATATATATATATATATATAGAGAGAGAGAGAGAGAGAGAGAGAGAGAGAGAGGGGGGCAGAGCGGGGAGGCAGAATTTTTTTCTCTTAAGCATATTTCATTAAATAAAATAGACGTTTTTGTCTATTAATTCTATTTTCGATCCTTTCCAACTTCCGAATAATGGTCTTCACTTCTGGCAGGAACTGGCTGATGTAATCGCCATATTTATCCCAAAGAAGAGTACTTTTCAATCCCTCTGGATTCATCGTCAGAGACAGATTAATCTCACTGGTTTTGAACAATTTATATATATATATATATATATATATATATATATATATATATATATATATATATATATATATATATATTAACGTGTACTTAATCTATAATATAAATCTCACCTGTCTGTTTAAATGTATGTTTGTATGTATGTTTGTATGTATGTCTGCCTAACACTTTCGACAGAGGCAACGGATTTTCACGAGATCGGTATCGTTTTTACCCTTCGGGCGACAAATATCGAAAAATTGGTTAAAAACATTAATTCCTTCACTCTTAACTGGGAACTTTTCTACAAGGAGGGGTCGCTTTTTTCGCCGATATTTTCGAAAATCATCCCCTCTTTTTGATTGACTAGCCTTAATTTAAACCTCCACCACTTCCGGATTGGCGATGGATGCAACGTCACGTTTTTTTTTTTATTTTTTTTTTTTTTTATTTTGCTCAACACACATGCATGACAGAAAAACAGAAGGCGGAGAGGGAATTCCAAATTATAGCGGTCCAAAGAAGGTAACTATTAGAGTAGAAGGCTTTCCGACACATAGGGACCTCAACAGTGAAGGGGTGGGATTTTTCTGCTTGTCGGGTTAGTCGGGAGCACGTATGTCGAGGGGGGGGGGAGGAACAAGTTGATCTGAGCACATTCCATTAAAATACTCATAAAACTGGCCGAGGAGGGATGCATATATGTGTGTTACAGAAAGTCAAAACAACATCGGTCACCTTCGTTTGGATTTGAAACCGCCGGTAGCGATGTTCCTATTTACTTGCTTCCCCACGAGGGCAAAGAGAGCTAGACACAAGGTCGGTTTTTAAATGTGTGTGGGGGGAGGGGGGGGAATCGAGCTCTCCCCAAAAGAAACAAAAACATAAATTGTCTCAGTCATGAAGTTTTCTCCTCCACTGACTGAGGACGGAAAAGGTGAAATGCAACAACAGAACAGATACTACACTTTGATCTTTTTATTTAGTTTATTGTTCGAAAAAAAAAATAAATAAATAAAATAAAATTAATGTTAAAAAAAATTGCAAACATTACAAACAAGAAACTTAGGCATAAAACCCTTAAGAAATTTTGGTGTTGGGGTGGATTGGTTGGTTGTTTTTGTTTTACGGCATATCAACCCTTTTCGGGTTATTTAATGCCGAATCCAGTGATTTTGAAGAAAATCTTTTTAAAAGCATATATTTGTTTTTTTTCAAGTCGGTTTCTATTTAACCCATAGTTGGGACCCTAACAGGTGCTACCACTCGGGGTTGGAGTGGACCTGGGAGCAATGGCAATTAAAGGGTGGCTCCACACTCCCCAAAGCCCGCAAGTTGGGGACCTCACCATCGGATATAGCTTAGTGGGAGATGAAGGCAGGGTCTTTCTAAAAGGTCCATAGAACTTTGAAGAATACTCTTGGCTGGCGGCATTAACCATAATACCGCATTCACACCGTGGAGTTAAGCCTACTTAATAAATTCCCCAAGCGTTTTTATAAAATATTATGTACATGTGTGTGTGTGTGTGTAATTTTTTTTTTTTTTTTTTTTTTTACACTGTGATTTTGGCCCGACGGAGGACAGAAACGGCGAAGTTAAGTTCAGCATAAGAACAGATACTTCACTATGATCTTGGCCCGAAGACCAGATAACGATGTTGTTCTAATCCTTTGTATTTCTCTCTCTCACACACACACACACACGCTTTTTTTTTCTTACCTGCGAAAAGCTAGGAGAGAGCGAGTGAGGTAATGAGAAGTTCCAACGAAGAAATGAGGAAAAATAGCGAAAGTCGATCTTTCACAAATATAGAAACCTATCCTCCCCGACCCCCGGGGGAGTATGGGGGTTAGGCGACTACAACGACTAGCGAAATGAACACTTGCTGCTTGCTGTATTTATGCGATTTGTTGTGCATACAGAAAGAAGGGAAAAGAAGGGAAAAAAAAAACAAAAACGAACGTTTGTTTATGTTTAGCCACACACGTACACACACACACACACGTATACACACACACGTACACACACACACACGTACGTAAACACACACACACACGTATACACACACACGTACACACACACACGTACACACACACACGTACACACACACACACGTATACACACACGTACACGTGAACTCTTTCGAACATTGTTCCTATTTACTTGCATCCCCACGAGGACAGAGACACGACACAAGGTCGATTTTTAATGTGGGGAAAGTCTAGCTCCCAAGAAAGGGGCACTTTAGATAGGAACAAAAATAAAGATTGTCTCAGTCCAAGTCCACTGATCGAGGACAGAAAAGGTTGAGTATAGTGTCAGAACAGATACTACACTTTGTTCCGGGCCAAAAGACCAAGTAGCGGCAATATATAAATTTCCAGTTGTTTTTAAGGCCTTTCATTTTTATTTCGCTATTTTTTATTTATTTTTTTTTTCAATAGTCAAGAGCGGAGGAGGGGAGGCCCGGGAGGACCGCTTAAAATATAAAATAATATAATATTAAATATTTAAAAAAAGCTATCGTTTTTTGTTTCACAAAACCTTCAAATTCCAGATGCATACACGGACATATATAAGTAAATTCTTGGTACAGCAAAATGGAAGGAGAAATTTCAGAGGGAACATAATTTAATTTATGGAAAATAAAAAGATCAAAGAAACACAAAAAAAAAAAACAAAAAAAAAAAACGGGCAGGTGGAATTATTAGAATTTCCTTAAGACCTTATCGTCTGACCCTCTAAGAGGAAACGTCAGAATGATAAATTAAAAGCTAAGAATCGAATGAGGAAAGAGGGAAATTGGATTCAGTAATTCTCACTGTTCAGGTGGTTTTAAATCAGTAAATATTTCCAACTGATGTTTCAAAGATCCAACGGGTAATTACTGATTCTGTTTTAAATTCCCGATTCTGATATAATTATCGATTAACTTCAGACAATTATTGATTCTATTCTAAATTTCCAAGTCCAATACTTTCCTAAACTTTTTATTCTGATACAATTTGCAATACTGTTATAAATTTTAATGAAATATATCTAAGAGAAAAAATTATATATATATATATAAGTAGATTCTTGGTACAGCAAAATGGAAGGAGAAATTTCAGAGGAAACATAATTAAATTTAAATACAAAAAAAAAAAAAAAAAAAAAAAAAAAAAAAAAACGGGCAGGTGAAATTATTAAAATTTCCTTAAGGCCTTATCGTCTGACCCTCTAAGAGGAAACGTCAGAATGATAAATTAAAAGCTAAGAATCGAATGAGGAAAGAGGGAAATTGGATTCATAGTATATAGATAGATAGATAGATAGATAGACAGATAGATAGATATATAGATAGATAAAAGCGAACGTGTGTGTGTGTACATTTCCCTACGCAATAACTCTGTCAATTTTTAGTCTACAGACTCGAAATTTGATATACAGGGTACTGAGATTTGCGAAAATCGACGTAATCGGTTTTCGGCCAGAAATTTGGCGATTAAGGGGTCAAAGTTCAACGACTTGACCTTTGAGAACTCTACCAAACTCCTCCGACAATTTTGGGTCTAAACACTTGAAATTTTAGATATAGGTTCCTTGGACATGGATCTAACTTAATAACTTGATTTGAGTCCTAAACAATAAATTTTAAGGTGTCATAATAGGGGTCAAAGTTAAAAAAAATTGATCTTTTTTTTTTTTTTCTGCTCATCATACACCTCCAAACACCCGGGCAACGCCGGACATCCATGCTAGTATATATATACACACACACACAAAGTTAAAGGTATTCAGGAGGTACAGTGACAAAACATTTTTATTATAAAAGTTCAAATAAAAACTGAATAAAACTTGTATTTTTACATTTGATTTAAAAATAAGTTACATTAAATACAGTGTTGGTCATCCGTACCTTAAAATTTGTCTGACGTCACTTCCGCTGAATGGATTTGTAAATAAAGTTCCCACAGAAGAGACGTTGCGAGCCTGTCTCTGCTTTATTGTTATTTCCATGGCAGGTGCTCGTCTGAGCTCCAATCTATGGTACCCCCCCCTCGACAAACTTTCACGAAAAACACTCGTCTAGCCAGAACCACCACCAATAGTTTCCCACACTCTTTATCTGTGCCTAGACCTAAACGTGGATTCCATGAGACGAGCTTCTTTCTTAGAACTGCACGCCTATGGAACTCTCTTCCTTTGGCCTGCTTCCCAGGTGACTATAATTTGATTGTCTTCAAGTCCAATGTAAACAAGTTCTTGATGAACCGTACCCCTATATAACCTAACTTACAAAAATCCCAATACCTATGTTAAAAACGCTATAATCACATTGTACCCATTAACCTTTATCCTCGAGTGGTCTCCGGGCCTTGATAAGTGGTGATTCCTTTGTAAAAAAAAAAAAAAAAGATAAAACGCATGAATTAAAACGAGGTTATTAAGAGTGCTCAATAATTGACTGAAATAAAATAAATGCAGCATATAAGTAGGTTTGGAAATCTTACCCCATCCTCCATATTCTGCTGACCTAACTCCCTTGGACTATCACTTCAAGGATTACAAAACCCTTTAGATGGTCTTAGGTTAAAATCACGAGAGGAGATTGACACAGATTCATATTTCACTTCAAAACCCCAAAACAATTTTACACGCGAGGCATTCATAAGCTCGTTGACAGATGGAATCAAATTATAAAGCACAAGGGCCATTACTGTTACGAATTAAGATTTTCAAAAACAGTTTTTCATTTTAATTTTTAATAAGCAAAAAATTTTGCACCAACTTAATATTTTTTTTTAATATAACATGTTTCAATGATTAATTTTTTTTTTTTTTTTTTTCAGATTATATAGTTTTGGTTCAATCTTTTCACCCATGTCAACCCCAAAAATGACCTTCCTAGGATAATTCGATTTGGAAATCTTACCCCATCCTGCATATTCTGCTGACCTAACTCCTTGGATTATCACTTCAAGAATTACAAAACCCTTTCGATGGTCTTTGGTTAAAATCACGAGGAGATTGAACATAAGTTGAATTCAGATTTCACTTCAAAAACTAAAAATTTACACGCGAGGCATTCATAAGCTCGTTGACAAATGGAATCAAATTATAGAGCACAAAGGCCATTATTGTTATGAAATTTTTTAATCGGCAAAAAATTTTGCACCAACTTAATATTTTTTTTTAATATAACTCCGTATGCTTAACTTTGTTGTATGTATACAACATTCATAGCATATAAGTAGGACTATCAAAATGAATTGTAAAAATTTGAATAATTTGCATATTATGACATCGGCCATCTTGAATTTATGAAGTTGACCATCCGTTGATGGGAAATGGCATTTGCTTATACACACATTAATTACTGAAATTATTGTGAATATTTGTGCAGTTGTGTTGTATGTTGCTGTTGTATATCACAAAGAAGACCAGTTTTGCATGAAGTATCATCTGCTATAAGATCAAGTGTTAGCTCCCTTGATTTTTGAGAACTTCGACTGAAGTAAAATGAAACCAAAAAGAAGAAATTATTGTGGATATTTGTGCAGTTGCATTGCATGCTGCTGTTGTATATCGCAAAAAAAAAAAAAAAAAGTTTCGTAGGATCTGCGATAAAAGAGTTAAACCTAAATTTAAAAAAAAATCATTTCACAAACAATATTTCTTCTCTATTTAATTGGTTGGTTAGTCGTTTTTGTTTTACGGCATATCAACCCTTTTCAGGTTATTTAATGCCAAAGATTTTGAAGAAAATTTTTTTAATAGAATATTTGTTGTTTTCAAGTCGGTTTCTATTTAACCCAAAGTTGGGACCCTAACAGGTACTACTACTCCGGGTCAGAGTGGACCTGGGAGCAATGGCAAAAACAAAAACCCAAAAAAAAACAAAAAACAACAACAAAAAAAGTTTTCTAGGATCTGCTAATAAAAGGTGGTAGACTTGTTGCAGACAGCTGCGATAAAAAAGTTAAACCTAAATTAAAAAAAAAAATCATTTCAAAAACAATATTTCTTCTATTTAATTGGTTGGTTGGTTGTTTTTGTTTTACGGCATATCAAACTTTTTCAGGTTATTTAATGCCAAATCTAGTTATTTTGAGGAACGATCTTTAATGGAGTATATTTTTTTTTTAAGTCAGATTCTATTTAACCCATAGTTGGGACCCTAACAGGTACTACCACTCCGGGTCAGAGTGGATCTGGGAGCAACGGCAATTAAAGGGTGGCTCCACACTCCCTAAAACCCGCAAGGTGGGGCCTCACCATCGGATATAGTTTTAGGTCATACCCAGGACCTCTATTTAATTGGATGACGATGTAATGGTTAACGATTCAACCTGATGACTTTGGTGTCAAGTTTGAATCAAGTTGATTGTAGAGCACTACCTTCACTTACGGATGCTGACAATCTGCTTTAAGTATCCGGTTTGAAAAACCAACACAAAAGTCATACCAATTTATTTGTATTTGACTATTTAGATTCGGCGGAATACAGTTCAGATCTTTAATGTTATTTTCACAATGTTTCAGTCGAGGTAAACTCCGACCTTCTTCAGGTATATCTTGTCAAGTTCGCAAAAAACCCATGACGTAACGGATAAAGTACTAAGTAAAATTCAGTTTTAAGTGACACTTATGGAGGTTGAAGGTTCAATCCTCAATGCAGCCGATAAGAATACAATTGCAAATAAAGACTTGTACCAAATCATGGTTGATGAAATTATGTTATGTTACCCCGATGGATCAAAGTTGGAAATTCAGAAATGTAGGTTCCCATTATTGTCTAAATTTGGTATTATTTCAATTCTTTGGATGACTGTTCTCATCTTGAGTTCGGTTGATGTAACCTCCGACCTTCTTCAGGTGTATCTTGTTTAATTTGAAATTTTTTCTTTCAAACTCAGTAATCTTGCAAGGACTTGTAGCATAACAGATCAAGTATTAAAATTCAGTTTTAGGCGACACTTTTGGAGGTTATAAGTTCAATCCATAGTACAGATGATAATTGCAAATTACTTAGGACTTTTATTCGGTCATGGTCGATGGAAAGAGAGCATACTACTCATGTCGAGTAAATAAAGGGTTCCATTCAAAATTGTGTATCAAATTTTACATAAAAATTCCAGAGTTTGACAAGATATATCTCAAGAAAGTAGGTTGAAGGCTCAATCCTCAATGCAGCCGATAAGAATACAATTGCAAATAAAGACTTGTACCAAATCATGGTTGATGAAATTATGTTATGTTACCCCCATGGATCAAAGTTGGAAATTCAGAAATGTAGGTTCCCATTATTGTCTAAATTTGGTATTATTTCAATTCTTTGGATGACTGTTCTCATCTTGAGTTTTGTCTGCACAATGTTTCGGTCCATGTAACCTCCGATCTTCAGGTGTATCTTGTTGAACCCGGGAATGTTTCTGTTGAACCCGGAATGTTTCTGTTGAACCCGGAATGTTTCTGTCGAACCCGGGAATGTTTCTGTCGAACCCGGGAATGTTTCTGTCGAACCCGGGAATGTTTCTGTTAAACTTAGACGGAATTTTGAACTCTTGTTCTGTCAGCCATGACTGGATAGAGGTCCTAAGTAATTTGCAATTTTATTTTTCGGTCGCCCACACTGAGAATTCAACCTTCAACCTTCAGGAGAATATCACTTTTACAATTGACTTTTTCAAGTGCTCTACCCACCACTGAACCACGGATCCTTGCAGACAGTTCTAACATGAATTTTGGAAGCCTTCATGTTGACGGAACAAAAGCATGTTAATCCCGCAAAGTAAATAAAGGTTTCCATCTGAAATTTCATCCAAATTTCAGAGTTTGACATGATACACCCGAATAAAGTCGAAGGTTACATCGACCGAAACATTGTAAAAATAACACCCGAGATGAGAATAGTTGTCCGAGGATTCCAAATAATAAAAATAACCAATCCTCATCTCAAAATTTCAGAAACGTAATATCTATTTGTTTTATATGAGACAGTCACCAACTTATTGAGGCCCCCGGGGTGGGGGATCACTCAAGGGTAAAGATTAAAGGTTAATGAGTGTTTGGCAACAGCGTGAATATCGGTGAAGGTGGAAATTGTGAAGAAATCGATTATTTAAGAGGATGGTTCAACAGGAATTTGTTTACATTGGACTTGAAAACGATCATGTTATAGTCAGCTAGTAAGCAGATCCGCAGTATTGTGTTCCACATCGAGCAATTCTGGGGAAACAAAAGCTCTGCTCATCAAATTTTTCTTTGGTTTTAAGGACAGTAAGGGAAATTGCTGACAGCTGTTTTAGGCGTTTATTGCGACTATTTTAAGGGGGAGGGGGGGCAGAGAGTGAAGTTCAGTCGAGCACCTACCATGAAAATAAATTTTATAGCTAAACTACGAGCAACAATCTTGCAGCATCATCTTGAAAACAATCTGAAGGAAAACGGGAAGACAATTCAAAATAATTTAAACTTTTAGAAAGCCATTCTTAACATGGGGAAGATAGAAATTGGAAAAGAAAACCCTCAAATTTGCTTAAAAATGATTTTCTTTAGAGAAATAAAACTGCTCGATCAATCTACATGATTTTTAGAATATGATATTTTCCTTCCGTCATGGGTACATGCATGATACAGTTTTTTTTTTTTTTTTAAATATTTTTATTTTTTAATATAAGGGAAATTATAGACAAGCACTTTGTATTTTTTTCTGCATACCAAGGCCCAAAACCCACTCGAGGATAAAAGTTACCACGTATATGGTCATCATTGAGACGACAGCGTAATAATCGTTTGAGGTGGAAATAGTGTAGTCAGCTGGAAAGCAGACCAGCGGAACAGAGTTCCACAGGCGGGCAGTTCTAGGAAAGAAGCTTTGTTCATGGAATCTACTTGTCCAGAATTCAACTTAATTAAAAAACAAAAAAAACAACAAAAAAAAAAAAGAAAAAAAAAAGCCGCTCATGCATGGTCCCCCTCTGGTGCTGCATGGAAGATGACGCCACAAAAAATAGTGAAGAAATGATGAATGTGAGAAGTGTGAAGGGCCAACGTTGCCTTCATATTTTCGCCAAGTTTCAGAAAAATCTAATGGATGGAGCAAAAGTTACGGGGTAAAAAGCGTCATTTTTTTTTTTTTTTTTTTTTTTTTTGCAATTTTGAGGCATTTGTCACCCCCTTTTGAGCTCCTGGGAACGTCGAATCCCAGTGAAAATGGACAAACGGTGCAGTTTTATGCCTCAAGACATGTATATTTGAATTCAGCACCCTGGAAAACCACCATATAAACATAAATATCATGTTTTTGAGTAATTTAAAAAAAAAAAGCTCCAAAAAGGCGTATTTTTGCCCCTAAAAGTCCCAGAGGGATGCGAATCAGAATTTTGTCAGGGTTATCCATACTGAATTTATATTAAGAATAATGGCCTCCACATTTTGGCCAAGTTTCAGGAAAATCTAATGGATGGCTCAAACACTATGGGACAAAAACTGCCATTTTTTACCATTTTGGGGCATTTTTGGCATCTTTTGAGCCCTGTGTAAATAGATAACAGTGCAGTTTATATATACACATGTATATTTGAGTTGACCACCGTGAAAAATCACTATACAGTCAGACATATCAAGTTTTTATTGAGAAATATGAAAAAAAGAGACACAAAAAAAGGGCGAACCAGAATTTTGCCAGGGTCACCATACTAGATTTATATTTAGAATAATGGGCTCCATATTTTTGCCAAGTTTCAGAAAAATCTAATGCACGGATCAAAAGTTATGAGGCATTTTTGGTCATTTTTTTTTTTTTTTTTTACCCTCTTTTGAGCCCCTGAGGACGCAACAGAAATTTTTGGAAAAAAATTAGTTTTTTTGTTACTGTACACATCTATTTAATGAAATACAATTTGTGGCAAAATTTCATGAAAACCTCATGGACGGTTATCTGGCGATCGTCCGGACTAACAGACGCACAGACGCCACTGAAAACACAGGTTCATCTCCGATAAATCAAGGGACCAAAAATAAAGATATAGACAAATTTTTATGATGTACATACATGTCATATTCCAAAAATCATAAATTGATGTAGTTTTTTTGTTTTTTTTTACGATTTTTAGCCATTACAAGACTGATTTTATTCTCCATTTGTGGAGAGGTTGAAAATGGGGAGATAACGGGCGATGAGTTTTGAAGATGGCGAAGGGGGACATATCTTCGTTTCTTCATAAAATTTTTCTTAGTTAAAAAAAAAAAAAAAAATCAAACAATAAAAATATATACTTGATCAATTTACGTAATTTTTGGAATACATCTTCGCTCCGTGACGGGTACGTTACATAATAACGATTTTTGTGTACCTATTTACAATGCCTCCCCACGGGACAGAGTTAGACACCAGGGTCGTTTTTTTTTAACGTGGAGAAAAGGTACAAGAATAAAAATTGCCTCAGTCATGGAGAATTTCTCCTCCACTGAAAAAGAACGAGAAATGGAAGTGCCGCATCTGAAGAACAGATACTACACTTTGATCTTGGCCAAAAGGCCTAGGCATAATTCTGGACAAGCCCCCACCCCCCACCTCATTTTTTCTCTTTTATAGGCGCATAACTAAAAATGAAAAATTCTTTTGTGTTTGTTTTTAGAGTTTCAAAATCAAATAAAAAAAAAATTAAGATCGTAGTAAGATATTTTTTTTGTTTTTTGTTTGTTTTTTTTATTTTGTTTTTTGTTTTTGTTTTTTTTTTTGTTTTGTAGGGGTGGAAGCCGATCTTTTGGAGAACCAGCAAAGAAACTGAATAAGTTAAGAAATTAAGAAGTCACCCACCCACTCACCCACCCACCAAGAGCTTAAATGATGCGTAAGGTATCAAAAGGGTAGACAGGGGTAAAGGCACTCCCTAGCATTCCCCCCTCCCCGCCCCGCCGGGTCGGGTCGGTTCCCACTACGACAAATCCATTATAGGTTAAAAAGGAAGACTATATTTAATGTAGCGCACAGACATGTTCTTAGTTTCTTTTTTTTTTTTGGGGGGGGGGGGGAGTCGCAATGCCGCAGGGTGTAAAGTGCGTTAAACAGGGAGAAGGGGGGGGGGTCACGGGTTATGGGTGGGATAGAGATAGGAGGAGGAGGAGAAGAAAAAGTGTAAAAGAAGGAATCGGTTTTTACTTCAATAAGAAAGGAAGTAAGACATTAAAAAAAAAAAAAAAAAAAAAGCTAAATTATATTTGCACGAATGAATACACTTTCCACGGTCCTCCAAAAAAATGACGAAAAACTATCATCCAGTGTAAGTAGAGTAGTAATAGCTGATGGTATAAATTGGGTAGGATTTGATTATTTATGGGAACGGTTCAACAAGAATTTGTTTACATTGAATTCCTATCTCTTAGCCTTTTGATGTGATAAAGCCCACAAGACAGTAGTGTTTGATTTTGGGGTTGGTTAATGGTTCCCCTAGACTTCGCCCAACCAAGGGCACCCATATGCAACTACGATGGACCGGGCACATTACTAGAATCGAAGACAACCGAATTCCAAATATGATCTTCTATGGGGAACTGGAAAATGGAACCCGCAAGGTAGGGGGTCAGAAGCTTCGCTACAAAGATGTAACAAAGCGGCACCTGAAGGCAATGAACATCAACGTCGAGAGTTGGGAGGAACAAGCCAAAGAAAGGAGTGGTTGGCGGAGCAGTCTCCACAAAGGAAAGAAATAGAGAGAAAGATTGGAGAAGCCTTAGACACTATAGATGACACAACCCTGGCACCCACATATGCAGTGCCTGTGACCAGATGTCTCACACAGAAAGAGGATTATGCCAACACCGAAGGATAAAGCACTGAGGCCCCGACTAGTCATCGTAAAGACTGATGGACTGCATGATGATGATGATGATGATGATGATGATGATGACATTGAATTAGAAAGCTACCATGTTGTATTCCATCGAGAAGCAGGACAGTGGAACAGTGTTCTACAGGCGAACAGTTCTGGGAAAGAAGCTTTATTCATGGAATCTGCGTTTCTATTTAGGCACAGATAGAAAGTGGGGAAAATTCTTTATAGTGGTTGTAGCTAGTTGGGTGTTTTTTTTTTTTTAATTTTTTTGTTAAAGTTTGGCAAGAACTTGTTTACATTGAATTTGAAGGCTAACATGTTGTATTCAACCGGGAAGCAGGCCAGTCACTAAAACATAACATTTGTTCCCACTTTATATTAAACAAATATAGGGAGACATTAGTATTTTTAATATAGAGGAACGGAAGGTAAATGCTATGTCAAATAGTGAATAGATTAGTTACGTAGGAAGGGGTTTAAATTTAAGTCCCCTGTGAGTATAAATCCGCAGTGTAAGTGGGTGACGGCGGGAGTACTTGGCAAATAGGGGGAAAAAGGGGAACTACTTCCTCTGTAGGTTATGACGACGATGATGATGATGTCGCTCCTAGGATTAAATCTAATGTTTGAATATTAAGAATTAGTGTATATAATGTCGTTCTAAAGTTAAATAAGGTAATGACTAGGTCTGTGACAACAGAATATTCTTTTCATTCTTTTGACTCAAGTATACAGGGTAACCCCCAAAAAAACAAAAGCTAAATGGAGGCCATCTAGAACATATGCTGTAGAACGGAGAAAAAAAGGCCAAAGATCCTAGTGTTTTGATGTGATGTTTTGAATATAATAAACTAGTTGTGATCAAAGTTTCATTTCATTCGGACAAAACACCAAGAAACGGGGCTTAATTATAGTTGGGCCCGTTTTTTTTTGGGGGGGGGGTCCGCCTGTATATCCGACACAGTAAGACACAATTAATCAACCGAGAACCACATCAGTCTATATAAAAACATAAGATATTAACGGATGTATACTCAAGAGTCAAAACAATGAAAAGAATATGCTGTTGTCACAGCCATAGAAATGGAAGTGCCGCATCTGAAGAACAGATACTACACTTTGAGGTATTTATTTGCTTCCCCACTGAGCAAATTAGGCACAAGGCCGATTTTTAAAGTGAGGAGTGAAGGGGAAATTGGGGACCAACTCCCCAGGGAGTAGGGGAGCTGGATAGTGACAATTGGTATGATAGGTTGCCCCTACATTGACCAAGGTCTGATATGTGTGGGTTACCCCCATATATGGTCTTTGCTGGCAGTATCTGCCGGAACAGATACTACACTTTGATCTTGGCCAAAAGGCAGAGGTGCTTTTATTGTAGCGCACAGACATGTTCTAAGTTTCTTTTTTTGGGGGAGGGGGGGTCGCAATGCCGCAGGGTGTAAAGTTCGTTAAACAGGGAGAAAGGGGGAAGGGGTCACAGGTTATGGGTAGGATAGGAGAAGAAGAAAAAGTGTAAAAGATGGAATCGGTTTTTACTTCAATAAGAAAGGAAGGAAGACAAAAAAATGCTAAATTATATTTGCACGAATAAATACACTTTCTACGTTCCTTCGAAAATGACGAAAAACTATCATCCAGTGTGCGACTCTTTTATTATATATAGAGATGTTAGTGTACGAGAAGATGCTATCGCCGTCCAAAGTGGCGTCTACCAAGGGAAGGGACTATGCCACAAGCCAGCCAGTGCAGGTTGACAGATCTTTAACCACATGCTTTGGGGATGCTGCGAAAAGAAGAATAGGAGGTTGTGAGCGATAGATACCAACACAGAAAGCAAAGGCGTGAGGGTAGAGCAATTAGGAACGCGTCCCCTTTCCCCTACATGGTTCCGCCCGAAATCTAGAGATATACGCAATCCGTGCTCTTTGATTGTTGCTGCTAACCCTAGCAAGGAAGAAAACATACTTCAGACCTGTCATCTTGCCAGGTTCTAGTTTCCAGCCTCGGGCAGACAAAGAAAAAACGATTTATCTCCACCGAGAAAGGGAGAGGAAGAAAGATAAAGATGCATGGGCATGGGAGGGTGAAGATGGG
The DNA here is from genome assembly GCF_053919585.1 of Euprymna scolopes. NCBI lineage: Eukaryota > Metazoa > Mollusca > Cephalopoda > Sepiida > Sepiolidae > Euprymna > Euprymna scolopes. Next base: position 52,601,713 of record NC_136525.1, on the reverse strand, counting down.
ATAGGAACACAGAAAAGAATATAGATTTGATTTGGTAGGTTTTCGAGATATTGGGTGGAGCCCGTAGTGGGTTGAGTGGGTGTTAGAGTTGCTAATTACACTGATTTTTCTTTTCTTTCTGTTTGGGCATCTATACTGCAAAGGTACTCTTTCTTTGGGGGGGGGGATCACTTATCAAAACCCAAAAGCCATTCGAGGATAAGGGTTATGAATGTAAGGTGGTTGTCTAGTAATCGTTAATGGTGTAAATTGGGTAGAATTTGATTATTTATGGGGACCGTTCAGCAAGAACTTGTTTACATTGGATTTGAAGGCTAGCATGTTGTATTCAACTGGGAAGCAGGCGAGCAGAACAGTGTTCCACAAGTGATCAGTTCTGGGAAAGAAGCTTTGTTCATGGAATCTGCATTTAGATTTAGGCACAGATAGAGAATGGGGAAAATTGTGTAAAGTGGTTGTAACTAGTCGAGTGTTTTTTTTTTGTGAAAGTTTGGCAAGGGGAGCATCGATTGGAGTTCAGTCGAGCACTTGCCATCTTTTTTTTCTTTACAGTACTGGATTACCACTTATCAAAGCCAATAGCCACTCGAGGATAAGGGTTAAAAGAGATGAAACGACTGTCAGTTAAAAGATGAGGAACTCTATGAAAGTACAAACACTGATTAATAGTATAAACTGCGTCTGGTTCCTATTGTGTGATCATATGTCAAGGCCAAGGGCCACTCGAGGATAAGAGTTAACGACATAAAATGATTGTCAGACTAAAGATGAAGAACATAAGTATTTGTTGACATGATAATTATCTCTCCAACTTATGGTTGGAAGATGTGACACAGGAGTCAAAAAGTGGGATTTGAAAGTAGGTGCCATAGAGGAAGAGCACTATGACCAGCAAAAAATGGCCGGGTAACTGCCAGTATTTCCCAGTAGGGCCGCCTCAGGAAATTAGCAATAAAATAACTCGTTATCAAAACAACAAAGTAAAGCCTGGGAGAGTGGACCTTATAGCCATACCTCAGTCAATTGGGAACATACCATCTCAACAATGGGCGAGTGTAATGTTGTACATCATTTTTTAACGGCTGAGAATAATCTTCCGTAACATTCTAACGGGCCCAACACGTTGTAGATGAAAGTCTCGCACAGAAATAGAGGAAAGGAAAAAGGAAAGAAATTCGACTCTGCATTTATTTATTTTTTTTTTTTTAACAAGAGGCATTTATTCTTGGTATTTCCAACAACATATTACATCTTGTTTTAATCAGTTCATTTTAGTTTATACCGTCACCCACATGTCATTCACCGTTATTTTCCGGCCAGGTCTCTAACATGTGCTTCTCTAGCCTTGTGTCACTATTTTGTCTCTGATATGATGTCATTTCACACACCGGCTTGGTCATTTGCATATGTTCATTGCTGCTATCAACACTAGCGCTTCTGTTACACTGGTTGGTTGGTTGTTTTTGTTTTACGGCATATCAACCCTTATCAGGTTATTTAATGCCGAATCCAAAGATTCGGAAGAATCTTTTTTTAAATAGAATAAATTTGTTGTTTTCAAGTCGGTTTCTATTTAACCCATAGTTGGGACCCTAACAGGTACTACCACTCCGGGTCAGAGTGGACCTGGGAGCAATGGCAATTAAAGGGTGGCTCCACACTCCCCAAAGCCCGCAAGCTGGGGCCTCACCACCGGATATAGTTTAAGGTCATATCCAGGATCACTCTGTTACACTGGACTCTTGTCAGCACTAGATTTATTCCTTAGCATCTTAGCTAGGAATAAAGTGTATCTGTTCTGATACTGGATTATCTATTCTGTCCTTGGTCAGTGATGGGGTAGTCCTAAACTGAGGCAATTCATATTTTGTTCCAATCCAAAGACACCCGTTTTGAAGAACTGTTTCCCCTCACCCCACATTAAAAATTCGACCTTGTGCCTAACTCTACCCCAGTGAAGAGTCAAGTGAATAAGAACTATGTTACAATCTGCAGAGAATCAGTCCCATGATAATGTGTTCTGCAGATGGAAAGCTCTTGCAAAAAGCTCTGCCCATGGAAACTCCGCTTATCCTCCTAATGGAAGCCTAAAACAAAACACATGGAGGAAGAGAGGAAAGTATTTTTCAGTTGTGGAAGAGACGAGTTCTTGCTGCGAATGTCTTACAGTGTAACAAAGTGCATATGAATGCATATGAAAATTAGCAGCAGCGTTTGAGCACATATGCAAATTAGCAAGTATGCATGGGCTTGCTGACAAGAAAAGGAGGAAAAAAAGGACAGTGCGTGGTCGAGAAAAGAAAAGTGTGTATACAGGGCAAGATTGACATGTGGTCCTGTGGTAGCGATGAGAGACTTTTAAGCTGGTGTGGGGACGGCAGGATTTTGTTAATCTCATGGGAGATGAAATGAATAGTAAAAAACAAAAAACACAAAAAGAACAAGAAATAGACACTTTTTTGGAAAGTACCGGTAATGAATGCCTTTTGCTAAAACAAACAAACAAAAAAAAAACAGAGTTGGATTTATTTATTATTTGTTTTTTTGTGCCTGCAATGTTACAAAAAGATGGAACCAGAAACTGGAGCTCAGTCGAGTATATAATTGTTCCAGTATTAAATAATAATAATAATAATAATAATAAAAATCAATATCTGTATAACATTTTTTTTAGTGCATGTTTTCTCCACTTTTTCTCAAAAACTATGGAGCCAATCTAGTTGAAATTTTGTATGAATCTTTGTTGTAAAATGGTGCAGCGAACTAAGTGTTATGGTGTCCATTCAATGTGCACTACAGGATTAATAGTGATTAGTATTTAATTTAGTATTTAAAAAAAAAAAAAAAACGAAAAACGAGCATAAATTTAACCAGATTTTAAGCATCAATTTGGAATAAAGCACTCATTCTAAGTCAACAGGCCATAACTTTTCCCCATTTTTAAGGAGCTAAAAGGTCTAGTCTATATCTTACTGAAACTCTGCAGGTCTTATCTTGTTTGTCTCCGTGCATAAAAACTGACATCACAAATTATGACATCATCTGTAATATAAATCACACCTGTCTGTTTAAATGTAGATATGTCTACCTGAAACTTTCGACAGAGGCAACAGATTTTCACGAGATTGGTATCGTTTTGAAGCTTGACCCTTTGGACGAGAAATATCGAAAAATTGGTTAAAAACACTAAATTCCTTCACCCTAAACTGGGCACTTTTCTATAAGGAAGGGTAGCTTTTTCCGTCGATATTCGTCCCCTCTTTTTGATCGACTAGCCTTAATTTAAACCTTCGCCACTTCCGGTTTGGCGATGGGCACAGCGGCAAAGACGTCACATTTTTTTTTCACATTATTTTCTTCCTTCGGGGTATGAGCTCAAGTCTGCCTACTACTACCTTCTTTTTTTTTTTTTTTTTTGCACTCGCAATTTTCATTTTTATTTTTTTGCACTCGCAATTTTCATTTTTTTTTTTTTTGCACTCGCAATTTTCATTTTTTTTTTTTTTGCACTCGCAATTTTCATTTTTTTTTTTTTTGCATTCGCAATTTTCATTTTTTTTTTTTTGCACTCGCAATTTTCATTTTTTTTTTTTTTTGCACTCGCAATTTTCATTTTTTTTTTTTTTTGCACTCGCAATTTTCATTTTTTTTTTTTTTGCACTCGCAATTTTCATATTTTTTTTTGCACTCGCAATTTTCATTTTTTTTTTGCACTCGCAATTTTCATTTTTTTTTTTTTTTGCACTCGCAATTTTCATTTTTTTTTTTGCACTCGCAATTTTCATTTTTTTTTTTGCACTCACAATTTTCATTTTTTTTTTTTTTTTTTGCACTCGCAATTTTCATTTTTTTTTTTGCACTCGCAATTTTCATTTTTTTTTTTGCACTCACAATTTTCATTTTTTTTTTTTTTTTTTGCACTCGCAATTTTCATTTTTTTTTCTTTTTGCACTCGCAATTTTCATTTTTTTTTTTTTTTTTTTTGCACTCGCAATTTTCATTTTTTTTTTTGTTCAACCAACACCGTTACGCACACCTCCACTTTTTTTTCTGCCTTCGTGTCATGGGTTCGAGCCTGTCTGCCTACTACAACTTTTTTTTTTTTTTTTCAATACACACCTCCGATTGACCATCTTACAATTTATTCTTTTTTTTTTTTTTTTTTTGAAGTTTGTAATGCTGGGTATGGGGCAGCCAAACCAGCTGCCAACATTGCCCCGCTTTTTATTGAAACCAACCGAGAGCTCTTTATAGTATCCTCGCTGTTCCCTTAAGTACAATTGTCTGAATCTCCTTTGCACTTGGTTCACCAGGAATATTAGTTAGGTAGGACTTCAGGTTCTTCTTCATAAGCCCTGTGGCACCTATGATAACTGGTATGATTGATATCCCCTTTAGATTCCAGTTTCTTTTCATATCATACTTGAGACCTTGCTATTTGGTCTGTTTCTCTCTTTAAGCTCTATTAAGACCGCCATCATTAGGAACACTCACTTCAATCAAGGTTACAACTCTCTCTGATTATTACATATAACTATGTCAGGTTTCACAGCAGCATTTTCAAGGTAGGTCGCTGTAGGAATTACATGATCGTAATGTATGGTATATAAGTCATTTCCAACTGTTCTTTCAGGTTGATGTTCCCAGGACTTGCTGCTCCTTTAATGGTGAATGCTCTGACGAACTACAAGCACTTGTACCTCCTTGATGTGAATACTCCTCACAAACCCGACAAGCAGCTTAATCCCACCCCTTCACAGTAGAGACCCCGAGGTGTAAGAAAGCCTTCTACTCCAATATTTTCTTTCCCAGAATTGTTAGACTTTGGAACTCCCTTCTGGGATTCTGCTTTCTCAACTGTACTGACATTCAGAAGTTCAAATGTAATGTGAACAAACATCTTGCTACTCAACTCCCTTCATAATATCCCTGCAATTTTTGTTCCCGATAGTAGCCCCTTATATCAAATTGGCACTGTGCCTTTTTTGGGGGGGGTGAAAATTGAATTAGAAAAAAAAATTTTTTTTTTAAATGATCGTCTTTATTTTTATTATTCAATTGTTTTTATTATTCAATTATTTTTATTATAAACTTTATTCACCATTATTGTTCTACTAGCGGGGGTACCCGTCATTGCCCGGGTATTGAAAAAAAAAAAGTGTTAGTAGGCAGAGTAGCTCGAACCCAAACACGCGACATGAACATGGAAAAGAAAGTGAAAGAAAACGTGACATTTTACTGTTAGGCCAAGACGGGAGCGGAAGTGTAAAGCGTTGAAATTTAGTGATGTCAACCATCACGCCATAGAGGAAAGCTGAAAGCTAAACTGGCCTACAGCCAGTTAAGCTTTCGGCTTTCTGCCGTATTTGCTTCACCACGATATTGGGGAAAACAAGCTCCGCCCCCGCCTTAGGAGGGGGAGAGCTCTGGCAGAGTCTTAATGAATAGCAATTGTCTGATATGAAGGGTATTCCCCACTGTGATCAAAGCGGATTCAGCAAGCTGATTTGATTTGATTTATTTATACGAAAAAGATAAACACTGGAAACCATTTTTCTTTTTTGTTTGTTTGTTTGTTTTTTTTAGACTCGCTCAAAATAAATGTAGAGACGATGTCCGTTTGCAAATCATAGATATTATAATCTAGGGAGTATATAAAAAGTTGTAAGAAATACTAACCTCCTCCTCGAGAACCCCGGCGAAAAAATAGCCTTTTGCAGACATACAGAAACACATGCACCATTTTGCCTTTTATATATATATAAGATACCAGATATTGAATATAGACTATGTTGATTTATGCGAATAAAAATCTTATAAAATTTTTGTTTTAATGATTTTGTCCTAAAAAAAGAAAAGCTTTATGAGTAGAAAACTTGTGCCGCGAAAATTTAAAAAAAAAAAAAAAAAAAAAAAAAAAACTTTATAGTGTGCCGCCATGTAAAAAAAGGTTGCGAACTCCTAGTCTAAAGAGACGGATACTAGATAGGTCCACTAATAAATTTATACAAACCGTTCTAAAAAAAAAAAAAAAAGTCTGCGAATAAAATTTTTTTCGGCCAACATCTGGAAAATAAATTTGCATCAGAAATAATTTACTCCAACGTCTGACTTTCATCCAAATAATTTATTTGGAAATAAAAAAAAAAATAAAAAAAAATGGAGAAAATCTTTTTTGCTTTCAAGGATTCAAATTTCATAGTTCTTCCACGCGATAAACTCATGTTTTGACAGCTTTGACTCGGATTTTATTTACAAGTAAATGTGCCAACTACGACAACAATTACGTAACCGACACACAGCACCGAGATCGCCTATATGTATAATTTACCAGCAGGGTCATCTTGCGTTGCCCAGGGTATTAGATAAACAATGAAATGATTAACCCCGCATGGTAATGTCATTAAATACGGTTCGTGGTTGATATGAGAAAATAAATCTGCAGCAATATGAAGGCGAATGAGAGAAACACATTCTTAACTCTTCTTCAAGATTTTTTTTTTTAATTTTAATATAGATATTACAAATGTCTATCTTAAACATTACTAGCCTAGGTACCCGACGCTGCCTGGGTGTTTGTTGTGTAATAAAAAAAGAAAGTTGTATATAAAAGCCAAGTACGTCCAAGGATGGAGTATTGCTGCCATATCTGGGCAGGAGCTGCTAAAAACAGCCTATCCTGCCTTGACAGAGTACAAAATAGACTTCGTGGCTTAGTGTGGGATGCCCTTTTCTCTACCCTGCAACCTCTCTCCCACAGAAGAGACGTTGCGAGCCTATCCTTGTTTTATCGTTATTTCCATGGCAGGTGCTCGTCTGAACTCCAATCTTTGGTCCCCCCCCCTCGCCAATCTTTCACGAAAAACACCCGTCTAGCTGAATCCACTGTGAAAAATTTCCCCCACGCCTTATCTGTGCCTAAATCAAAACGTGGATTCCATGAACTAAGCTTCTTTCTTAGAACTGCACACCTGTGGAACTCTGTTCCGTCTGCCTGCTCCCCACCTGACTACAACTTGGATGTCTTCAAGTCCAACGTTAACAAATTCCTAATGAACCGCCCCCGTAAGTAAACACTTCATCAAATCTCCACACTAACCGTACTGTACTTGCAATAACCCTTATGCCTGAGTGGCTTCCGGGCCTAGATAAGTGATGACCACCGTGTAAAAAAAAAAAAAAAAAAAGTAGGCAGGTATGCTTGAACCTGTGACGCAAAGGCGGAAAAGAAAGTGTGTGTGTGTGTGTGTGTGTGTGTGTGTGTGTAAGGGTGTTGGTTAAGCAAAAAAAAAAAAAAAAAAAAAAAAAAAAAGTAGGCAGGTAGGCTCGAACCCGTAACGCGAAGGAGGAAAAGAATGTGAAAAAAAAAAAATAAATAAAAACGTGACACGTTAGCTATTGCACTCATCGCCAAACCAGAGGTGATATAGGTTTTAAGACTAGACAATCAAAAAAAGGCAATGACTTTTGAAAATATCAGCGAAAAAAAGCGACCCCTCCCATTTGAGGGTGAAGGAATTAATGTTTTGGGCCAATTTTTCAATATTTGTCGTCCTAAGGGGTCGAGCATCAAAATGATACTGACCTCGTGAAAACCTGTCGCCTGTGTCGAAAGTTTTTGCGACACATACAAAAATACATTTAAACAGACAGGTGAGATTTATGTTATGGAAGAAGATTACGTGAGAAATCATTTGGAGTAAATAAAATCTTCAAAGTTCATCTCGAAAAACAATGTTTACCGATGCATTTAGAAATTGCAAATCGCGTTGAACACGGTAAATTTGGGAAAATGAGTTTAAAAAAAAAACTATACAAAACAGTTAAAAACCTACCGAATATGTCAGCCTATGTCACAGTAACATATATTGAGCGATTTTCTAACAGTATTTTGTATAGTTTTTTAGTTTTTACTCATTTTCCCAAATTTACCGTGTTTAACAGAGAGCCCCCTGCCATTTGCAATTTTTCCAATACATCGGTAAACACTGTTTTCCGAGCTGAATAAACATGTTACATTAAATAAAAACACTAAAAAAATTATCAAGTTAGGTAGAAAAGTAATTTATCTTGCCTTTGATAACATTTATTTGTTATATATTTGTTTTTTGACAACTTTTTCGAATCTATGTGTATAGTAATACAAACCCACTAATCGACCTACGAAAGCCCATATCGCCTTTTTTTGTATCACTATAGGTGCCGATCTGATGGTTGTTTGGTTGTTTTTGTTTTACGGCATATCAACCCTTTTCGGGTTATTTAATGCCGAATCCAAAGACTTTGAAGAAATTTTTTTTTTAATAGAATATATTTGTTGTTTTCAAGTCGGTTTCTATTTAACCCATAGTTGGGACCCTAACAGGTACTACCACTCTGGGTCAGAGTGGACCTGGGAGCAATGGTAATTAAAGGGTGGCTCCACACTCCCCAAAGCCCACAAGCTGGGGCCCTCACCACTGGATATAGTTTAAGGTCATATCCAGGACCCCCACTGAGGGACTTTTACCCTCTGCAGGGGGGGGGCAGTCGGCGTATTCTAATGCCCCACCGACAGGGCCGCCGATCTGAATAATCACAAGAATTTGTTTGGGCATCGGAAAAAAGACACAAACTTTTCCGATTCAGATACCCTAAAAAGTTATGATTTTTTTTTTTAATTCCCGATTCCGATAAATCGTCCCAACACTAATGTATATAAAACCACAACGTTCTCTAAAAAAACGAATAAGCATAATACAAGCAACTCTCTACGTCTGCCCTCCCCTCTCCATCGTCAAATTATGGGCGAAGAAGGAAGGTTATAATTATTTAATTAAAACGTCATCTGTCACCAACTTTCATATAAAAAAATGGTGTCCTCATTTTCGCTATTATCAGCATTTGACTTAAAAAAAGAAAGAAAAAAACAAACAAAAAACGGGAGAAAAAAAGATTAATTTTTTTTTTTTTTTTAATTTTGGTCATTTAATGTCAAAGTCATTTCAGATTTTTTTTTTTTTTTGGGGGGGGGGGGATGGAAAAATAATTATAGCCTTTAACACCTGCAGCGAGATTTTTTTAACATCAGTTATCTCCCCTGAGATTTCCCCCTCTCCCTTTTCATTTTTTCTTTTTTTCTGTTTTAGTAATTTTTGTTTCCCTTTGCAATCCCTAAAAAAAAAAAAAAAAAAAAAATCTGTTTTCGGTAAGGGAGAGACCCACCAAATAAAATCTAACAAATAAAATGTTCTGTCGTCGCTGCGCGAGAGGTCCTTACATACTGGGGCAATTTAAATTTTTATCTCCATCTAGAGTTCCCCCTTTTGGGGGGGAGCAGGATTGTCCCTTGTACCTTTTCTCCACGTTAAAAAACGACCCTGGTGTCTAACTCTGTCCCGTGGGGAGGCATAGTAAATAGGTACATTAAAAGCTAACCTTGTGTCTAACTCTGCCCTCGTAGGGAGGTTACTTGCCCCACGAGTTATTTTACTCCCCCTTTTCATTCCATTTTCTCCAATTTTGAGTTTTAAACTGTTAGCTCCTTGCATCAAGTGGCTTCATGCCTTAACTGGAGCAATCTCCATAAAAAAAAAAAGAAAGATTACCTTTGCAACCCCTGAATAATCTACCAAATAAAAAAATAATACCGTTTTCAGTGAGAGTAGAACTTACCAAATAAAAATCTACTGAATAAAAAGTGCTGTCATTAGCAAAGGAGAGATACTTCTAGACTGAGGAAATTTAAATTTTTATCTCAATCTAGAGAGACCTTTTTGGGAAAGTGTTTTTTTTTTTTTTTTTTTTTTACTCTCTCCGCCGACATTGTTATATTTCCACATCTTGTTTTATTTTACTTTTTAACCCCCCCCCTCTTTGCTACTTTAGTTCCTAATTTCTTGCCTCCCCACGAGGGCAGAGTTAGACACAAGGTCAGTTTTTAATGTGGGGAAAAAAAAATCCAGCTCGTCCACTGCTTCAGTTATTTAGGACAAAATATGGGATATGGACACCAACCAGCTTCAATGTGATATATATCTAGAAAACTTTAATAAATGGATGTTGTGGCGAGGTGGTATCACGAAATTCGAAAAAAGGTAATAAAAAAAAAAAGAAAAAAAGAAAAAAAAGTTATATTATTTACAAAACATATTTTTTTAATAAAAATATCAGTTCACGAAAATCTGCTTGAAAATTTAAAACATTTTATCTTTTATAATATACTAGCGAGGGGTACCCGGCGTTGCCCGGGTGTTTGGAGGTGTGGGGGGGTTAAAAAAAAAGTAAGTATGAGGATCGAACCCAAACCCCAACCCTTGAGGCAAAGTTGTAAATTAAAGTGTGAAAAAAAAAAAAAAAATTGTGCGAGGTTAACGATTGCCCCACCGTGAGATGCTAACGGAAACACGCTTAAATTTATTTAATTACTTGGATTTAGCAGGTGCCCGTTTTAATAAGTTAATGAGGTCAAGTTTGACTGCGGGATAGTATTTCATTTACTGCGGAACGCTTTTTTTTATTTTTATTTTCCCAAGATGTTATAGGAAAAAGACTAACCCATATGCGGCGAGCGACAAATGTTGAATCTTCCCGAAATCGAGCAAATTAAATAGACAGGCGAGCTTCGTTGTTAACTGTGAGATATTACGATTTATATGATATAAAAAGTTTTTAAAAGTTGTTAGGCGACCGACCGCTTCTCTAAAAAAACCTTTTGTAGACATACAGAAAAAGCAAATACACATACATACATTTTCGCTTTTATATATAGAGATTATATAAAGGGCAAAAGTATGTAATGTATGTACGTATGTGTTTATGTTCATATGTTTGTATGTCTGCCTAAAACTTTTGACAGAGGTCACGGATTTTCACGAGATCGGTATCATTTTGAAGCTCAGCCCTTTGGACGACAAATATAAAAAAATTGGACAAAAACATTAATCCCTTCACACTCAACTGAGCACTTTTGTACTGGGAGGGTCAGTTTTTTTTCGCTGACATTTTTTGCAAGTCATTCATCCCTCGCTTCCACGACGTGGCTTAAAAGGCCTTATTTTGACCGCCTGTGATGTCACAACCACGGTAGGCACATCGGTAAGACAGTTGTTTTTTTTTGCGCCTCTTTTTCCTCTGGCGTGATACGAGTTTGAGCCTGCTTACTACTCCCATTTTTTTTTTTTTTGCGCTCGCAATTTTCCTTCTTTTTTTTTTTTTGCTCAACCAACACCCTCACACACACCTCCATTTTCTTTTCCGCCTTCACGTCACAGGTTCGAGCCTGCCTGCCTACTACAACTTTTTTTTTTTTTTTTTTTGCTCAACACACACCTCCAAACACTCGGGCAACGCCGTGTGCCCAGGCTAGTCTATAATATAAATCTCACCTGTCTCTCTAAATGTGTGCATGTATGTCTTGCGAAAACTTTTGACAGAGGAAACGGATCCTGACAAGATGAGTATCATTTTGATGCTCGACGTCTCGGACGACAAATATCGAAAAATTGAACCAAAAACATTAATTCCTACACCCTGAACTCGGCCGTTTTGTACAAGGAGGGGTCGATTTTTTTCGCCGACATTTTAGCAAGTCATTGTCACCGTTGGATTGACTTTGGTTAATTTCAACGCTTTAGACTTCCGGTCGCGTCATGGGAGACATCGGCTAAGAAATCAGATTTTCTGTCACTTTCTTTTCTGCCTTCGCGTCACAGGTTCGAACCGGCCTGCCTACTATCACTTTTTTTTTTTTTTTTTTTTTTTTGCTCAACACATACCTAAAAAAACACACCCGGGCAACGCCGGGCACCTAGGCTAGTAATTATATAAATGCACTCTACATAAAAATCTTGGACGTGAATAAACAATCTAACTTGGTTTTATTATTTTTTTTAATAAAAGTATCTAAAATTTTAATTAAATTTGTGTAAATATATTGGTGTTTTTTCATTCATTCAATTGGCAAAAAATAAACGCACAAGGAATTGCCACTTATAAGGGTGGGGGGAAAGTCAGTGAGAATTTAGGGGGCTAGGTACAAAGAGGAAACTATACAGGGGGTGGAACTGTGGAGGTCCAACCAGCCTCTGTTCAAAGCTGCCGTGGTGTGGGATGCTTTACGACCTCATCAGGTAGCTGGTTCCACGGAGATGCTACTCGAACCAAGAACGTTGCTTGGCGTCGAAGCTTCCAGAATCGTCGAAGGTAGACCTTTTTTGCATGCCTACGGAGCCTGCAATCCGGGGCAGGGATGAAGAACTGGTCTCAGTCCAAGCCACACCGTGCATGGAAGATGTAAGCGAGGATGAAGTCGCCTCGAAGCCTCCTGCGCTCAAAGGAAAAAAGTTTTTAATAAAGGCTATGCGAGTGAAATCAGTGCGTATTGAAATCAGTTGGGGTCTGTATTCCATACTTCGTGTGTTATTTAAATTGTTATCTGCTTGCATCAAGTGGCTTCATGCCATGTCTGGGGGCGATTTCCATAAGACGTTTTAAAAATTTACCTCCACAACCTCCGAATAATTTACTAAATACAAAAAGTAGTGAACATTTGCATGGTCATGATAGAAATCATTGTTAACGAAAGCTTCCTGTCCGTGGAACATATTACTATGGGACTGCTTCCCCGCTGATTACAACATTTTTTTTTTTTTTTTTTTTTTTACAAAGCAAAAAAAGAAAAGAACATGCCAGACCATCTAAATCAAAATCGGCAGCTTCTTGTTATTCTTGAAAGGTTGCTTGAATGACGTGCCTAAATACCACATGAATAAAATATCAGCAGGAGCAGTTGTCGTACATTTGTTGTGCCTTAATTTGTCGTACATAAACAATAAAAAACGCACTTTTTTTGTCTTTAACGTAAATCATTGAGTAAGATTAGAAAGTTTTCATTTAATTAGCAATTATGAAAGCCAAAGTTTTCATTTAATTAGCAATTATGAAAGCCAAAAGCCATTCAAAGACAAGGGTTAACGGAACAGAATGATTTTCAAGTGAAAGATGAAGAATATTATGAGAGGATTGAGAATGGCGAATGTATTGCACTAAGCTTGATTACTCATGGGAGATGGATTATGACGGAGATTTGTTGAGATTGGAGTTGAAGACAACATTGTTGTTAATTTGAAATGTTAATTTTTTTTTTCCCCAGGCTTGTAGAAGTTTTACTTTGTCTCTTCCATGTGACTAGCCTGGGTGACCAGCATTGTCCGGGTGTTTGGAGGTGAGTGTTGAGCAGCAAAAAAAAAAAAAAAAAAAAAAAAAAAAAATGGTGGTAGTCAGGCAGGCTCGAACCTGTACCGTGAAGGAGGAAAAACAATGTGAAAATAAATATGACGTTTTGCCGTTGCGTCCATCACCAAAGTAGAAGTGGCGAAGGTTTAAATTAAGGCTACTCAATCGAAAAGAGGGGATAACTTTTGCAAATATTGTCAAAAAAAAAAAAAGCGACCCTTCCCTGTAGAAAAGTGCCCAGTTTTCAGTGTGAAGGAATTAATGTTTTTCACCGATTTTTCGATATTTGTTGTCCGAAGGGTCGAGCTTCAAAATGATACCGACCTCGTGAAAATCCGTCAACTCTATCAAAAGTTTCAGGCTTACATACATGCATACATACATTTAAACAGACAGGTGAGATTTATATAACAGACTAGCAGGGCTACCCGGCGTTGCTCGGGACCGTATAAACAATGAAAAAACAAAAGCAGATATTGAACATATGTTTTATTCTTAGGGGAGAGGAATCTTTCATCTCAAGTTTTAGCGTTAATGACAGGTTTTTTGGGGGCCCCCCTCGAAGATAACTGATCAGTTGACCAACTTCTAGTAGTCCGTTTGACGTGAAATTTCGATATTTGTCATCCGGGTGATGGGGCTTCGATATGATACCAAATTTGTCAAGTTTGGTTCCGTCTTTCAAAAGTTTTAGCGTTACAAACAAACATACATACATACATACATACACACCGATTTTTGCCTTTTATATATATAGATGATGGTAGTGATGATGATGGTCATGCTGATGATGGTTATGGTTTTGATGATGCTGCTGATGATGCTGATGATAAATAAAAGACCTAATCTCATTTAAAGCAAAAGTCCCTTCACTTCTTTCTAACTGGTGCATTGTACCAAGCCTAACCAACTTATTGGCAGCCACTGGCGCCGCGCCAAACAATCGCTTGTAGATTACCTACTGAAGGAAGAAGCGAGGGAAGCAAAGGAGTCTGAGAGTTCGAAAGAGATAAAAGATGCAAAGAAACAAACGTGTTTTGGATCCGAACCAAGAATAGGGAAACCTGTTTGTCGAACTCTCGTAGAAGATGAAGAAAAGGCTTATTGTGATCGAGGCAGGGAAAATGGCTGGAATCGGTAAGAGGGAGCGGCATTTACCTCAAAGATGATAATGATGAGTCAGAAATCTTTAATGGACGAAGATTTTTAAGACCAGCCTTTACACCTAGGAAATGACTCATACCTGCGACAATTGCAGTCGAAATGCCTCACAAGACCAAACACTAGATCTCTCTCTCTCTCTCTCTATATATATATATATATATATATATATATATATATATATATATACTAGCATTTCAGCCCGGCGTTGCCCGGGTGTTTGGATGTGTATGCTGAGCAAACAAAAACAAAAAAACGGTCAATTTTTTTTAACTTGAACCCCTATTATGAGAGTTATTGTGTAGGGAAATGTACACAGACACGTTCACTTTTTTATATATATATATATATATATATATATATATATATATATATATATATATATATATAAAGGAGATTAGAACAATAGTCTAAAGAGCTGAGTGTATTTTAATGTAACAGTGAAATTACTAGTTTAATTAAAATACAGGAAATAGAAAGAGCTCGTTGTAATTTAGATATATAATAAGCTCGATAGTTAAATGTCCTAGAGCTAATTCAATATTAAGTAATGTGATTTATAATTTAAAATTTAAAAATCAAATTTTAATTAAATTAAAAATCAGTTTCATAAGAAGGAACAACAACAAAATCAATTATCTGTACGATCGTTTCGGAAAACAATGCTTTTTATTGTGGTATACATCAAGTTATGTAGAATAATTATATATAGTTTTTTGGTAAGCAAGGTCTCCTCATCAGCAAATTTAGGAGGGTTTTTATTGAATTTAAAAGACACCATAAATAAACCTAGCATTAAAAGTAAGGCAGATGAATCTTTTAATTTTTCTTTTTTTGAAATCAGGAACTGTGGTTAAAGATAAGATATAAGATAAAAAGCTATAGCAAACATCTAAATGACTACTTTAACCACAGTTCCTGATTTCAAAAAAAGAAAAATTAAAAGATTCATCTGCCTTACTTTTAATGCTAGGTTTATTTATGGTGTCTTTTAAATTCAATAAAAACCCTCCTAAATTTGCTGATGAGGAGACCTTGCTTACCAAAAAACTATATATAATTATTCTACATAACTTGATGCATACCACAATAAAAAGCATTGTTTTCCGAAACGATCGTACAGATAATTGATTTTGTTGTTGTTCCTTCTTATGAAACTGATTTTTAATTTAATTAAAATTTGATTTTTAAATTTTAAATTATAAATCACATTACTTAATATATATATATATATATATATATATATTAGTGATGGGACGATTCCAATATTTTCCCCGATTCCGATACAATTACCGATTCCGATTCTTTAAAAATCTCTAAATATTTAACTATAGATTTATTATTTTTTTCACAGTTACTGTATAAAAAAAAACAAAAAACATGTTAAATGTGCAGATATTTTCCTAAACGTAAAAATTACACTTGGAGGGGGGGTAGGTCTCTTGATTTTAGTTTTATTGGTAGTTTAAAATCAATAAATATTTAAAATCAATAAATATTTAAAATCAATAAATATTTTTACTATTTTATCGCTATTACCAGCAATGGAAGGTTTTGCTTTAAACAAAATCGAGTAAAAAAGACAAAGAATTTCGGAGAATAGCCACCAATTTTTTTTCAATTCTGATACCCTCAGATGTTCCAATTTTTCCGATTCCGATTAATCGTCTCAACACTAATATATATATAATTTTAAAGGGAATTAGAACAAGAGTCCGAAGAGCAGAATATATTTTAATGTATTAGTAAATTAATATAATTAAAATAAAAGAAAACAGTGCTCGTTGCAATGCAGATATATAATAAGCTCGATAGGCATATATATATATACTAGAGCTATTTTAATAGTGAGTTAGATGATTGATAATTTATAATTAAAATTAAAAATCGGTTTCATAAGGAAGAACAAACAAAATCAATAAATTGTACGATCGTTTCGGAAACAATGTTTTTTATTGAGATGGACAAGAAGTCTTGGACAATAATTTTATCATTTAGTTTTTTGAAACAAAGTCTCCTCATCAGCAAAAATATTGGATGTTTTTTTTTTTTAAAGAACCCAAACTACATTTACCATCCAAATGAATGCTTTGATGATACGACTTTTAGAAGGTGAACCATTAAAATGTACATCTACCTTACTTAAAAAAAATGCTAGTTTTATTTTTGGTTTCTTTAAAAAAAAACAAAAAACCCACCCAACAATATTTTTGCTGATGAGACTTTGTTTCAAAAAACTATATGATAAATTATTGTCCAAGACTTAATGTCTATCTCAATAAAAACATCGTTTCCGAAACGATCGTACAATTTATTGATTTTGTTTGTTCTTCCTTATGAAACCGATTTTTAATTTTAATTTTTAATTATAAATAAACTAGACTACCCGTGACCCGTTGGGTCAGTATGTTATATTAGCTATGGAATTCATGTATGAGCGTGACACTTGTGACGTAAAGAAAATAGTTTTTTTTTTTTTCAACATAACAGAAACATTTCTATGAAAGTATATTAAAATGAAAAAAGAATATAGATAGATTTCTATGAGTCGTTCTGTTTATTATAATTGATTATTTAAAAAAAAAAAAATTACAGTTACTGAATTATAAGTAGTTGGCCATACTGTGTGCACTGAACAGATACCATAATACTTATTATAGTTAAATTCAAATTTTGATATATCTGCTTTTTTTTTTTTTTTTTTTTTTTTTTTACATCGTTCATTTCTGTATTACGTTTAAGTTATTTTAAATCCCACTCTTCCCATGTTAAATAATTTTGAAATAATAACGTTAATATTTCAGCGTCCCAATTGTTCTTTGGTTGTTTTTTTTTTTTCGCGTTTAACTTATCCAAATAAACAATTGTTAATACTGTCTGCTTTTTTTTTTCTTTTTTTTTTTTCTTTTTTTTACATCGTCCATTTCTGTATTACGTTTAAGTTATTTTAAACCCCACCCTTCCCATGTTAAATAATAATTGCGAAATAACGTTAATATTTCAGCGTCTCAATTGTTCTTTTGTTTTTGTTTTTTGCGTGTGCTTAAATTATCCAAATAAACAATTGTTAATATTGTCTGATTTCTTTTTTTTTTTACATCGTTCATTTCTGTATTACGTTTAAGTTATTTTAAATCCCACTCTTCCCATGTTAAATAATTTTGAAATAATAACGTTAATATTTCAGCGTCCCAATTGTTCTTTGGTTGTTTTTTTTTTCGCGTTTAACTTATCCAAATAAACAATTGTTAATACTGTCTGCTTTTTTTTTTCTTTTTTTTTTTTTTTTTTTACATCGTCCATTTCTGTATTACGTTTAAGTTATTTTAAACCCCACTCTTCCCATGTTAAATAATAATTTCGAAATAATAATGTTAATATTTCAATGTGCAGGTCATGCGCAACCGGATGTCGTAAACCGGAAAGTGGGTTACATACATCGTTACAAGATCATTTGAGTTTTATAATTATATAGATTAGCAATCATCTTACTCAATATATATATATATATATATATATATATATATATATATATATATATATATATACTAGCGAGGGGTACCCATCGTTGCCCGGGTGTTTGGAGGTGTGTGTGAAAACTCCCGGGGGGAGGGGAATAAAAAATAAAGTAAGTATGAGGATCGAACTCGAACCGTTGAGGCAAAGTTGTAAATTAAAGTGTGAAAAAAAAAAAAAACGTGTGACGTTAACGATTGCCCCACCGCGAGATGCTAACGGAAACACGTTTGAATTTATTTAATTAATTGGATTTAGCAGGTGCCCGTTTTAATGAGTTAATGAGGTCAAGTTTGACTGTGGGATAGTATTCATTTACTGCTTAACGCTTTTTTTTTCCCCCAAGATGTTATAAGAAAAAGACTAACCCACATGCGGCGAGCGACAAATGTTGAATATTTATCTTCCCGAAATCGAGCAAATTAATTAGACAGGCGAGCTTCGTTGTTAACTGTGAGATATTACGATTTATATGTGATATAAAAAGTTTTAAAAAGTCGTGAAGCGAGCGAGCGCTTCTCTGAAAAAAGCCTTTTGTAGACACACAGAAAAAGCGAACACACATACATACATACATTTCCGCTTTTATATATATATATATATATATATATATATATATATATATATATATATATATATAAAAATGTTCATACCGAGAGAGAGATTTTAGATAAAGATTGATTAAATTATTTAGAGTCTTCGGACTACTGTCATTTATCTTGAGTTTTATTTTCACGTTTCATCAGGGGTATCACAGAATTTAAAACGGACAAATACGATTATAAAAAATATATATGAGATGCCTTAAATAAGTTTCCAGACTTTTTTTTTGTGCAGGCATTTAAAATTGTCGTTGGACCAGCTTGCATGAATTGACTATCAGTTTTTGAAGGGCATAAGAGATTCAAGGAAGGGAGGGAGTCTGTGAGGGATGATGATAGGTGTACGAGGTGTAAGGGAGTCAGAACAGCAGAGTTGATTGGCCAAATAAAGAATTTCATGGATAAGGACCGTCGTGTGTCTATAGAGACAATAAGTGCACAGTTTGATGTCAGTGTGGGAAGGTGTTGGAATGGTACAAGGTCATTGCAGCCGGAGGAGATTACTTTTAAGGGAACTAGAGTTTCATGTGTACTATCAATAAAAGTATGCGTACAAAAAAGTCTGGAAACTTATTGAAGGCACTTCGTAAATGCGAGTGTGATTCAAGGGTCGATCTTTGGAACTTTATTATTTCTGATATTCATAAATGACCTCCCTAATGAAATTGTCTCAGAGATGGGTATATTTGCTGACGACACCATGCTCTATAACAGGCATGAGGGGAAAACGAATGAACACATATCTAAGACAATGGTGGAAATCCTAGGTGAAGACCTCCAGTCTGTAGTGGAATGGGGGACAAAAGTGAATCATCACACTCAATACTGCTAAGACTAAGCTTCTTTCCTTTAATAACTAGCCTGGCTACCCGGCGTTGCCCGGGTGTTTGAAAGTGTGTGTTGCAAAAAAAAAAAAAAAAAAAAAGTGGTAGTAGGCAGGCAGGCTTGAACCTGTACCGTGAAGAAGGAAAAGAACGTGGGGAAAAAAAAAAATGTGACGCCTTTGCTGTTGCACCCATCGCTAAACCGGAAGTGATGTGGGTTTAAATTAAGGCTAGACAATCAAAAAGAGGGGATAACTTTTGAAAATATCGGCAAAAAAAGCAACCCCTCCCTGTAGAAAAGTTCCCAGTTGAGGGTGAAGAAATTAATGTTTTTAGCCAATTTTTCAATATTTCGTCGTCAGAAGGGTCAAACTTCAAAATGATGCCAATCTTGTGAAAATCCTTCGCCTTTGTCGAAAGTTTTAGGCAGATACACATACATACATACATACAAACATACATACATACATTTAAACAGACAGGTGAGATTTATATTATAGATTACAAGAAACCTTCTCAACCAATTAAACGACCAAGTTCTCTCCGATTCTCTCTCCTCTGATCTTGATCACGTTGTACAATGGGGAAAGGAGTGGCTGGTTACTTTTAATGCATCTAAAACCAAGCTTCTATCTTTACATCATCAACGTTCTGATCCCCATCTGGCATCAATTAAAATGAATTGCTCTCGTCTTGGGGAGGCCTCAAGTTTTGACAGGCTTCTGGGCTTGACCTTTACTCCTGATCTTAAATGGAATACGTACATCAAATCTGTTGCCAAGGCCGCTGGAAAAATGGTCGGATCCTTCTATCGATCCAGTAGATATCTCACTGCTGATGCAATTCTTTATCTGTATAAGAGTCAGATACGTCCAAGGATGAAATACTGTTGCTACATATGGGCAGGAGCTGCTAGAAAAGACTTGTCCTGCCTTGATAGGGTTCAAAATAGACTTTGTGGCCTGGTGGGAGATGTCCTTTTCTCTTCGCTGCAACCTCTATCTCACAGAAGAGATGTTGCGAGTTTGTCTCTGCTGTATCGTTATTTTCATGGAAAGTGTTCGACTGAGCTTCAATCTATGGTCCCCCCTCACCAAACTTTCACAAGAAACACTAGACTAGCTGAAAACATTATCAATAATTTTCCACACTCTACCTAAACATAGATTCCATGATTAAAGGTTCTTTCTTAGAACTGCACACCTGTGGAATTGTCTTCCGTTTTCCTGCTTTCCAGCTTTCTATAATATGGTTGTCTTCAAGTCCAACGTGAACAAGTTTCTGATGAGCCGTTCCACTTAAGTTAACAAATTTACCGAACTTCCATTACTATCGATTACTATATTGTCCTTTTGACTACTCTACACTCTTTAACCCTTATCCTTGAGTGGCCTATCGGCCTTGATAAGTGGTGACGCCTATGTAAAAAAAACAAACAAAAAAAAAACACCAATAGCTATGGCTAAAGATACATTACCTGAAAGTATTTTGTTCAAACTCCTCGGTTTAATGTTCAAAGGGAATATGAATTAAAACAGATGGATTAAGGGTATTGCCAAGGCTGCAGTAAAGAAGGTGGGCTCCCTCTACTGTGCTAGAAAGTTACTTACCCCTGAGAGTATCCTTTACCTCTATAAAGCCACCATTCGCCCATGTATGGAGCATGGTTACCACATTTGGGCTGGTGCATCTGCTAATAGTCTCTTACACTTAAACAAGGCTCAAAACAGAGTCGCCAACTTAATAGGCCCTGCACCCTCATCTAAGCTTCAACCTCTGTCCCATCAACAAAATGTTGCATCCCTCTGCCTGTTTTACAAGTATTATTACATTAGCCGCCCGTAAGGTTCATAGATTTCTCTCCTGTGTGGTTTTCACAACAAGGGAAATAACTCGTAATAAAAGTCGATGAGAAGTTATTTCCCTTACTTCTCAACTCGCTGTATTGATAAAAAAAAGTCAAAAAAAAAAAGAAGAAATTTCATCAATATTTGGTGAATTACTCCACCCTCGAAAATTCCTTTATAATTACCACTCAAGTAGGTTTTTTGGGGTCGCTGAAAACGAAAATAATGTTTAAAATTACAGCAAACGAGTAATTTCCAAGATATGAAGAAATGTTAGTTTAAAAGATTGGGGATCACTTTTCTATAATAATTTAACGTAAAATGAGCACCCACTTTGTGGCCATTATTTTCTTCGGGGGGGGGGGGGCTTTCTTTTCACCCATGGAAAATCTTTTAAAATTCCAGGAAACGAGTAGTTTCCAAGATATGAAGAAGTGCACTCACTTTATGGTCACTTTTTTTCTTTTCTTTTTTTTTTTTCAGCTGGTTTGTTTTTCGTTCTTTTTTTTTTTTAGGGGGATATTCAATTATAGAACTTGTATAGTTTTTAAGAACTGTTTAATATTTGACAAAAATTCTGCTTACATTTGGTGGAGGGGCGGGGAGTGTTGTGGCGGCGGATTTAAAAAATTTTTTTTACTTTTAATCGAATATTTATTGAAATAATAAAAAAAATAATGGCAGTCTTGCAGTTAAGTCCCGTAAATTTCGACAACTCTAGAAGGGTAACATCAGTATTTTACATCGTCAAATCGCGAATATTACGATTTATTAGTTTTAAAATAAAAATATATATGTAATTAATATAAAAAAAATATTTTAAGATTGGAAGTAAGCACTTGATAAAATAAAGTTAACGAACATCGTATACATTTTTATATATTTATAACTATTTAACAGAAAAACGAACAAAATGAAATCTGAAGTAATGAACCACGTAACAAAATATGAATTTATACGAAATAAAATCTGAAGTAATGAACAACGTAACAAAATATAAATTTATATGAAATAAAATCTGAAGTAATGAACAACGTAACAAAATATAAATTTATATGAAATAAAATCTGAAGTAATGAACAACGTAACAAAATATAAATTTATATGAAATAAAATCTGAAGTAATGAACCATGTAACAAAATATAAATTTATATGAAATAAAATCTGAAGTAATGAACCTCGTAACAAAATATAAATTTATATGAAATAAAATCTGAAGTAATGAACCTCGTAACAAAATATAAATTTATATGAAATAAAATCTGAAGTAATGAACCACGTAACAAAATATAAATTTATATGAAATAAAATCTGAAGTAATGAACCACGTAACAAAATATAAATTTATATGAAATAAAATCTGAAGTAATGAACAACGTAACAAAATATAAATTTATATGAAATAAAATCTGAAGTAATGAACAACGTAACAAAATATAAATTTATATTAAATAAAATCTGAAGTAATGAACCACGTAACAAAATATAAATTTATAAATATTCGGCATTACAGATATAATATTGTTTTTGCTTAAAACGACATATTTAAAAATTTGTTTTTGTTTTGTTTTTGTATACGAGAAAATGGCAATACCCGGGATTAAAATACTGTGAAAGTTAAGATTCAAGCAGATAAGTTTACTATTTTCCTTTTTCAAGGGAGGTAACTGCTTTCAAATACAGAGTTATTTCCCTTAAAGATTTGGACACAATCTATTTATTTGCTTCCCCACCAAAGCAAATTAGGCACAAGGCCGTTTTTAATGTGGGGTAAAACCAGCTCCCCTAAAAGTAGGCAAAAATCTGGTTACCAAAAATAATAATTGTCCCAGTATAGATGGTTTCCCCTCCATTGACTGGTACAAATTATCTTAAGTGCAGCATTAGCAGTGTCAGAAATTTCGTGAAAACTATTGAATAATTCCACCCGCCATCTTTCGAAGCTTATAACTCCTCGAAAAATGTAATTCAAGCCCTATATATATATATTTTTTTTCAATTAAAGGAGCAAGGAACAAGGTTTCATTAAAAAAAAACACAAAAACAAACAACGTGGGTTTTAAAAAAAAAAAAAGGTTTTAAACTTCGGACTTTACAGATAAACTTCTGAAAAACACTACTTTTTTTTGTTTTTAAATTTGAATATATTATTTATTAATGTTTTATATCCAATTTGTGATATATAAAACTTTGGTACATAAATTAATTATTTACTTTTTAATAGACATTTGAAAATGGGGGTGCGTGAATTTAAAAACATCATTTCTCTAAAGTATTATATTCGGTTTATTGGAGAGAGAGCATAAAATTTCACATTGATCCTGAAAATATCGTAAAAATAGAATCAATAGAAAAATTTTGATAGATTTTTAAAGTTTAAAAATTGAAAAATACTGAACTCGTAACATTCAATTAATTTCATTACTATTTTTTTTAAAGTAAAAAAAATAATATTTCTATTACTTGTTATACAACTTTAATAGTTTATTTTGGAAGTATAATCCATAAAGAAAATAAACAACCAACCTTTAAAAGAGAAATTACGAGTTTTTTTATATTTTATTTGCAGTTTCGTGTTAGGAGGTTAGGGGTGTCAAAAATTCCTACAAAAATTCTGATACACCTAGTGCAGCATCTGCAGAACAGATACTACACTTTGATCCCGGTCCGAAAGCCAAGAACAACAGAAAAAAGGCAAGCCTCTGTCTCCATATTTTCAAACCATCTCCTCCAGAATTACAAGTCACAGAGCGGCGCAAAGCTTGTCAAAACACGGGGCCTCACCCAACAAGAGCCATCCATTTCAATTGATGCCAGATGGGGATCAAAGCGTTGATGATGTAAAGGTAGGAGTTTGGTTTTGGATGCATTAAAGGTAACCAGCCACATCTTCCCCCACTGAACTACGCGCTCGAGATCAGAGGAGAGAGAATCAGAGAGAACTTTGTCATTTACAGCCTTTGATGTGTTGCCGTAGATGGTCGTGTCATCAGCATAGATGTCAACGAATAATTTAAGTATGTGTTTAGGGAGGTCATTGATGTAGATCAGGAAGAGAGTTGGGCCCAGGATTGACCCCTGAGGGACTCCAGCATTTATATTGCAGGCCTCCGATTTTTGTCCATCTACCACTATTCTTATGTATGTACTTTTGAAATAACGACACTATAATAATAATATAGGAAATCTGAGCAAATTAAAAAATCATAATTAAGCGTATCTTACGACCGGACAAAACCAGGAGCCCCTCCGGCCTCTCCCTTGCTAGTATTTAAGTAAAAAGAAAGTTTGAATGCTTACTAGACACCATCCTCGAAAGAGTTAA
This sequence comes from Euprymna scolopes, assembly GCF_053919585.1. Taxonomy (NCBI): domain Eukaryota; kingdom Metazoa; phylum Mollusca; class Cephalopoda; order Sepiida; family Sepiolidae; genus Euprymna; species Euprymna scolopes. The sequence continues at coordinate 52,577,222 of NC_136525.1, read as the reverse complement.
AATCTACGCAGATAAGTTTACTAGTTTCCTCATCTCAAGGGAGGTAACCGCTTTTAAAAATAAGAGTTATTTCCCTTTACTAATGTGGCTACTTTCTCTTCATCATCGGTAGTCTTGACGATGATTAGTCGGAGCCTCCTCGGTGCTTTATCGTCGGGTGTTGGCGTAATCCTCTTTCTTCGTGAAATGTCCGATCACAGGCACAGCATATGTGGGTGCCGCACTAGGTGTGTCAGAAACTGACCTTACGAATGCGTGAAATATATTGAATAATTCGACCCCCTGTCTTCCAAGCTTATAACTATTCGAAAAATGTAATTCAAAATTTTTTTTTCAATTAAAGGAGCAAGGATCAAGGTTTCATTTAAAAAAAAAGAAAAAAAAACCGGACTTTAAAGGTAAATTTCTAAAAAACACTTCCTTTTTTGTTTTAAATTTGAATATATTATTTATTGATCTTTTATCTTCAATTTGTGATATATAAAACTTTGGTGAGTAAATAAATTATTTACTTTTTAATAGACATTTGAAAATGGTGGGGGGGGCGTAAATTTAAAAAAAACGTTTGTCTAAAATATCATATTCGGTTTATTGGAAAGAGCATAAAATTTCACATTGACCCTGAAAATATCGTAAAAATTGAAATAATAGAAAAATTTTGATAGATTTTTAAAGTTTAAAAATTGAAAAATACTTAACTCGTAAAATTCAATTGATTTCATTTTTGTTTTTTAAAAAATAAAAAAATAATATGTCTATTACTTTTTATAAAACTTTAGTTTATTTTGGAAGTATAATCCATAAGGAAAATAAAAAACCCACTTTTAAAAGAGAAGTTACGAGTTTTTTTTTTATATTTTATTTGCAGTTTCGTGTTAGGGGTGTTAAAAATTCCCCCAAAATTCTGATACACCTAGTGGGTGCCAGAGTTGTGTTGTTGATAATGTCTCAGCTCTAAGGCCTCTCCATCTTTCTATTTCTTCTTTCCCTTTGTGGAGACTGTTCCGCCATCTACTCCTTTCTTTGGCTTGTTCCTCCCAACTCTTGACATTGGTCATCACCTTTGTTACATCTTTGTAGCGAAACTTCTGACCTCCTACCTTGCGGGTTCCATTTTCCAGTTCCCCGTAGAAGATCATCGTTGGGATTCGGTTGTCTTCCATTCTGGCAATGTGCCCGGTCAATCGTAGTTGCAAAATAGAAATTTGGCCGCTTAATATTTAAGTAAAAATAAAATTAGTAAAAGAGGATTGTCTCCCTTTGCACAGTAAAACAGCGCCGGTTATGTTATTTTCTTTATTTCAAGGGAGGTAACCGCTTTCAAAATTGAGTTATTTCCCTTCAATAATTTGGACATTGATTATTTAAAATCTGAATGCCATAGACGCCATCCTGGATTGTCTTTGGTCTTTCTGTACAAGGATTTCTATATAACATGGAGTGTGGTTTTTTTTTTTTTGTTTTTTTTTTTTTGTTTTTTTACAAAGGCATCACCACTTATCAAGGCTAAGAGGCCACTCGAGTATAAGGGTTAAAGACTGTACAGTAGACAATTGGACAATAGAAGGCATCGTCAGTAATAGAAATTCGGTAAATTTGTTAACTTATTCGAAACGGCTCATCAAAAACTTGTTTACGTTAGACTTGAAGACAACTATATTGTAGTCAGCTGGAAAATGCACTACAATTCCATAGGCGTGCAGTTCTAAGAAAGAAGCTTTGTTCATGGAATCTACGTTTTGGTTTAGGCATAGGTAAAGAGTGGGGAGGTAATTGTTGATAGTGTTTTCAGCTAGACGGGTGTTTCTTGTGAAAGTTTGGCGAGGGGGAGACCATAGATTGGAGCTCAGTCGAGCAATTGCCATGAAAATAACGATAAAGCAGAGACAAACTCGCAACATCTCTTCTGTGAGAAAGAGGTTGCAGGGAAGAGAAAAGGACATCCCCTACGAGGCTACGAAGTCTATTTTTAACTCTGCTGTATATATTATGTGCACGTGTTTGAACTTGTGTATCCTACAGTGGTATAAAATGTTCTTCTAACAAATGCGTGTATGTTTATATGCGTGTGTTCGCCTAATTTTTCTATCATTCATCAAACTGATGCGCGCATAACACTTACGACAACAGATACAGTTTAACAACTGTTCTAGCGATCAAAAGTTAAAAAGGAGAATAACTAATAAACAAAGTAAGAGTTTCTGAAAGTGTAGTATCTGAAGAACAGATACTACACTTTGATCTTGACCCAAAGGCCAAGGAGTTGTAAACAAAGTAAGAGTTATTGCCCCTTTTATAGATTCTGAATAAAACGTTGGAGAGTTTGAATAGAGGAGAAAGATAGACAATATTGGCGGTTGCACTAACACATGCCTTTCATTCTGTAAACAATTAAGGTTTCTGCCGTGAATAAATTGCATTTAACTTACAATGAGCTTGTCTAGTTATTAATCGAATATTCCATTATTTCAAGAACCCATTTCTCCGTACACAAACACAACGAATATGTAACATTTACAACAGTAACTACAAGTACTTTAACGGTTAATGCTCCGACGAACTGCAAGCACTTGTACCCCCTCGATGTAAATACCCCCAACAAGCAGCAAAATCGCACCCCTTCACAATTGAGATCCCTAGATGTTGTAAGAGAGCCTTCTACTCCAGTAGTTTCTTCCCCAGAACCGCTAGACTTTGGAATTCCCTTCCGGGTCCCTGCTTCCCCAACTGTACTGACATGCAGAAGTTAAAGTGTAATGTGAACAGACATCTTGCTGCCCAACTCCCTACACAGTACCCCTGATGCTTATGTCCCTGATAGTAGCCCCATACATCAAAGTGGCAATGTGCCTCGTTTGGGGTGAAAATGTAATAAAAAAAATTTTAAAAGAAGAAAGAGACAAATAACAGTTCTCTGGGGTTTTAACATTGAGCTAATCAGAGAAATGTATCTGGTTCATTTTTTTTTATCTTGTTTGACGGATCCTCGAAACAGCTGCAAAGAAGATTTATCCCAATGAATCAACATATCCTGGTTTGTCTTTTCAGCAACTTTTCAGCAATATGTTTCCTCATCCAAGTCCATGTCACTTTAAGTGACCTCTACATAACACTTTGTCAGACTCTAGAGGTCAACCTATTTTTTTTTAATTATTGTTTGTGTTCTAACATTCTTTTCTATTAAAACATTTTAACATAAAAAATTTTATATGTAAATATTTATTTTGCTATGGTAGCATTCTATTTTTACAAATATTATAACGATCATAATAATAGTTGACTAGCAATACCTTCGGTTTTGACCTGTTAATATCTAACAGTAAACCATGAGCAAATATTCAAAATAACAGAATTCAAAAACAAAAAGAAAACAATAAAATAAAAACAAAAAACAAAGAATGATGCACCATTTTCTAACAACGCTTAGCCGGATGCTCCACTTAATCTTTAATATTTTTTTTTACAAAGTGTCTCGGTCTAGTAAATCTACGTTTAGATATAACGTAAACATTTGTGAGTGTCAAAAAAAAAATGTCCCATGAATACTCAGGATAATCAGGGAAAGGAGTTAAACTACTTTTAGATATAACGTAAACATTTGTGGGTGTCAAAAAAAAATGTCCCATGAATTCTCAGGATAATCAGGGAAAGGAGTTAAACTACTTTTAGATATAACGTAAACATTTGTGGGTGTCAAAAAAAAAATGTCCCATGAATTCTCAGGATAATCAGGGAAAGGAGTTAAACTACTTTTAGATATAACGTAAACATTTGTGGGTGTCAAAAAAAAAAAAAATGTTCCATGAATACTCAGGATAATCAGGGAAAGGAGTTAAACTACTTTTAGATATAACGTAAACATTTGTGGGTGTCAAAAAAAAAATGTCCCATGAATACTCAGGATAATCAGGGAAAGGAGTTAAACTACTTTTAGATATAACGTAAACATTTGTGGGTGTCAAAAAAAAAAAAAATGTTCCATGAATACTCAGGATAATCAGGGAAAGGAGTTAAACTACTTTTAGATATAACGTAAACATTTGTGAGTGTCAAAAAAAAAATGTCCCATGAATTCTCAGGATAATCAGGGAAAGGAGTTAAACTACTTTTAGATATAACGTAAACATTTGTGGGTGTCAAAAAAAAAATGTCCCATGAATACTCAGGATAATCAGGGAAAGGAGTTAAACTACTTTTAGATATAACGTAAACATTTGTGGGTGTCAAAAAAAAAAAAAATGTTCCATGAATACTCAGGATAATCAGGGAAAGGAGTTAAACTACTTTTAGATATAACGTAAACATTTGTGGGTGTCAAAAAAAAAATGTCCCATGAATACTCAGGATAATCAGGGAAAGGAGTTAAACTACTTTTAGATATAACGTAAACATTTGTGGGTGTCAAAAAAAAAATGTCCCATGAATACTCAGGATAATCAGGGAAAGGAGTTAAACTACTTTTAGATATAACGTAAACATTTGTGAGTGTCAAAAAAAAAATGTCCCATGAATTCTCAGGATAATCAGGGAAAGGAGTTAAACTACTTTTAGATATAACGTAAACATTTGTGGGTGTCAAAAAAAAAATGTCCCATGAATACTCAGGATAATCAGGGAAAGGAGTTAAACTACTTTTAGATATAACGTAAACATTTGTGGGTGTCAAAAAAAAAATGTCCCATGAATACTCAGGATAATCAGGGAAAGGAGTTAAACTACTTTTAGATATAACGTAAACATTTGTGGGTGTCAAAAAAAAAATGTCCCATGAATACTCAGGATAATCAGGGAAAGGAGTTAAACTACTTTTAGATATAACGTAAACATTTGTGAGTGTCAAAAAAAAAATGTCCCATGAATACTCAGGATAATCAGGGAAAGGAGTTAAACTACTTTTAGATATAACGTAAACATTTGTGAGTGTCAAAAAAAAAATGTCCCATGAATTCTCAGGATAATCAGGGAAAGGAGTTAAACTACTTTTAGATATAACGTAAACATTTGTGGGTGTCAAAAAAAAAATGTCCCATGAATACTCAGGATAATCAGGGAAAGGAGTTAAACTACTTTTAGATATAACGTAAACATTTGTGGGTGTCAAAAAAAAAATGTCCCATGAATACTCAGGATAATCAGGGAAAGGAGTTAAACTACTTTTAGATATAACGTAAACATTTGTGGGTGTCAAAAAAAAAATGTCCCATGAATACTCAGGATAATCAGGGAAAGGAGTTAAACTACTTTTAGATATAACGTAAACATTTGTGGGTGTCAAAAAAAAAATGTCCCATGAATACTCAGGATAATCAGGGAAAGGAGTTAAACTACTTTTAGATATAACGTAAACATTTGTGGGTGTCAAAAAAAAAATGTCCCATGAATACTCAGGATAATCAGGGAAAGGAGTTAAACTACTTTTAGATATAACGTAAACATTTGTGGGTGTCAAAAAAAAATGTCCCATGAATACTCAGGATAATCAGGGAAAGGAGTTAAACTACTTTTAGATATAACGTAAACATTTGTGAGTGTCAAAAAAAAAATGTCCCATGAATACTCAGGATAATCAGGGAAAGGAGTTAAACTACTTTTAGATATAACGTAAACATTTGTGGGTGTGAAAAAAAAATGTCCCATGAATACTCAGGATAATCAGGGAAAGGAGTTAAACTACTTTTAGATATAACGTAAACATTTGTGAGTGTCAAAAAAAAAATGTCCCATGAATACTCAGGATAATCAGGGAAAGGAGTTAAACTACTTTTAGATATAACGTAAACATTTGTGAGTGTCAAAAAAAAAATGTCCCATGAATACTCAGGATAATCAGGGAAAGGAGTTAAACTACTTTTAGATATAACGTAAACATTTGTGAGTGTCAAAAAAAAAATGTCCCATGAATACTCAGGATAATCAGGGAAAGGAGTTAAACTACTTTTAGATATAACGTAAACATTTGTGGGTGTCAAAAAAAAAATGTCCCATGAATACTCAGGATAATCAGGGAAAGGAGTTAAACTACTTTTAGATATAACGTAAACATTTGTGGGTGTCAAAAAAAAAATGTCCCATGAATACTCAGGATAATCAGGGAAAGGAGTTAAACTACTTTTAGATATAACGTAAACATTTGTGGGTGTCAAAAAAAAAATGTCCCATGAATACTCAGGATAATCAGGGAAAGGAGTTAAACTACTTTTAGATATAACGTAAACATTTGTGGGTGTCAAAAAAAAAATGTCCCATGAATACTCAGGATAATCAGGGAAAGGAGTTAAACTACTTTTAGATATAACGTAAACATTTGTGAGTGTCAAAAAAAAAATGTCCCATGAATACTCAGGATAATCAGGGAAAGGAGTTAAACTACTTTTAGATATAACGTAAACATTTGTGAGTGTCAAAAAAAAAATGTCCCATGAATACTCAGGATAATCAGGGAAAGGAGTTAAACTACTTTTAGATATAACGTAAACATTTGTGAGTGTCAAAAAAAAAATGTCCCATGAATACTCAGGATAATCAGGGAAAGGAGTTAAACTACTTTTAGATATAACGTAAACATTTGTGGGTGTGAAAAAAAAATGTCCCATGAATACTCAGGATAATCAGGGAAAGGAGTTAAACTACTTTTAGATATAACGTAAACATTTGTGAGTGTCAAAAAAAAAATGTCCCATGAATACTCAGGATAATCAGGGAAAGGAGTTAAACTACTTTTAGATATAACGTAAACATTTGTGAGTGTCAAAAAAAAAATGTCCCATGAATTCTCAGGATAATCAGGGAAAGGAGTTAAACTACTTTTAGATATAACGTAAACATTTGTGAGTGTCAAAAAAAAAAATGTCCCATGAATTCTCAGGATAATCAGGGAAAGGAGTTAAACTACTTTTAGATATAACGTAAACATTTGTGAGTGTCAAAAAAAAAATGTCCCATGAATACTCAGGATAATCAGGGAAAGGAGTTAAACTACTTTTAGATATAACGTAAACATTTGTGGGTGTCAAAAAAAAAAATGTCCCATGAATACTCAGGATAATCAGGGAAAGGAGTTAAACTACTTTTAGATATAACGTAAACATTTGTGAGTGTCAAAAAAAAAAATGTCCCATGAATACTCAGGATAATCAGGGAAAGGAGTTAAACTACTTTTAGATATAACGTAAACATTTGTGGGTGTCAAAAAAAAAATGTCCCATGAATACTCAGGATAATCAGAGAAAGGAGTTAAACTACTTTTAGATATAACGTAAACATTTGTGGGTGTCAAAAAAAAATGTCCCATGAATTCTCAGGATAATCAGGGAAAGGAGTTAAACTACTTTTAGATATAACGTAAACATTTGTGAGTGTCAAAAAAAAAATGTCCCATGAATACTCAGGATAATCAGGGAAAGGAGTTAAACTACTTTTAGATATAACGTAAACATTTGTGGGTGTCAAAAAAAAAAATGTCCCATGAATACTCAGGATAATCAGGGAAAGGAGTTAAACTACTTTTAGATATAACGTAAACATTTGTGGGTGTCAAAAAAAAAATGTCCCATGAATTCTCAGGATAATCAGGGAAAGGAGTTAAACTACTTTTAGATATAACGTAAACATTTGTGAGTGTCAAAAAAAAAATGTCCCATGAATTCTCAGGATAATCAGGGAAAGGAGTTAAACTACTTTTAGATATAACGTAAACATTTGTGAGTGTCAAAAAAAAAATGTCCCATGAATTCTCAGGATAATCAGGGAAAGGAGTTAAACTACTTTTAGATATAACGTAAACATTTGTGAGTGTCAAAAAAAAAATGTCCCATGAATTCTCAGGATAATCAGGGAAAGGAGTTAACCTACTTTTAGATATAACGTAAACATTTGTGAGTGTCAAAAAAAAAATGTCCCATGAATTCTCAGGATAATCAGGGAAAGGAGTTAAACTACTTTTAGATATAACGTAAACATTTGTGAGTGTCAAAAAAAAATGTCCCATGAATTCTCAGGATAATCAGGGAAAGGAGTTAAACTACTTTTAGATATAACGTAAACATTTGTGGGTGTCAAAAAAAAATGTCCCATGAATACTCAGGATAATCAGGGAAAGGAGTTAAACTACTTTTAGATATAACGTAAACATTTGTGGGTGTCAAAAAAAAATGTCCCATGAATTCTCAGGATAATCAGGGAAAGGAGTTAAACTACTTTTAGATATAACGTAAACATTTGTGGGTGTCAAAAAAAAATGTCCCATGAATACTCAGGATAATCAGGGAAAGGAGTTAAACTACTTTTAGATATAACGTAAACATTTGTGAGTGTCAAAAAAAAAATGTCCCATGAATACTCAGGATAATCAGGGAAAGGAGTTAAACTACTTTTAGATATAACGTAAACATTTGTGAGTGTCAAAAAAAAATGTCCCATGAATACTCAGGATAATCAGGGAAAGGAGTTAAACTACTTTTAGATATAACGTAAACATTTGTGGGTGTCAAAAAAAAAATGTCCCATGAATTCTCAGGATAATCAGGGAAAGGAGTTAAACTACTTTTAGATATAACGTAAACATTTGTGGGTGTCAAAAAAAAATGTCCCATGAATTCTCAGGATAATCAGGGAAAGGAGTTAAACTACTTTTAGATATAACGTAAACATTTGTGAGTGTCAAAAAAAAAATGTCCCATGAATTCTCAGGATAATCAGGGAAAGGAGTTAAACTACTTTTAGATATAACGTAAACATTTGTGGGTGTCAAAAAAAAAATGTCCCATGAATTCTCAGGATAATCAGGGAAAGGAGTTAAACTACTTTTAGATATAACGTAAACATTTGTGGGTGTCAAAAAAAAAATGTCCCATGAATACTCAGGATAATCAGGGAAAGGAGTTAAACTACTTTTAGATATAACGTAAACATTTGTGAGTGTCAAAAAAAAAAAATGTCCCATGAATTCTCAGGATAATCAGGGAAAGGAGTTAAACTACTTTTAGATATAACGTAAACATTTGTGGGTGTCAAAAAAAAATGTCCCATGAATTCTCAGGATAATCAGGGAAAGGAGTTAAACTACTTTTAGATATAACGTAAACATTTGTGGGTGTCAAAAAAAAAATGTCCCATGAATACTCAGGATAATCAGGGAAAGGAGTTAACCTACTTTTAGATATAACGTAAACATTCGTGAGTGTCAAAAAAAAAAAAAATGTCCCATGAATTCTCAGGATAATCAGGGAAAGGAGTTAAACTACTTTTAGATATAACGTAAACATTTGTGGGTGTCAAAAAAAAATGTCCCATGAATTCTCAGGATAATCAGGGAAAGGAGTTAAACTACTTTTAGATATAACGTAAACATTTGTGGGTGTCAAAAAAAAAATGTCCCATGAATACTCAGGATAATCAGGGAAAGGAGTTAACCTACTTTTAGATATAACGTAAACATTTGTGAGTGTCAAAAAAAAAAAAATGTCCCATGAATTCTCAGGATAATCAGGGAAAGGAGTTAAACTACTTTTAGATATAACGTAAACATTTGTGGGTGTCAAAAAAAAATGTCCCATGAATTCTCAGGATAATCAGGGAAAGGAGTTAAACTACTTTTAGATATAACGTAAACATTTGTGAGTGTCAAAAAAAAAATGTCCCATGAATACTCAGGATAATCAGGGAAAGGAGTTAACCTACTTTTAGATATAACGTAAACATTTGTGAGTGTCAAAAAAAAAAAAATGTCCCATGAATTCTCAGGATAATCAGGGAAAGGAGTTAAACTACTTTTAGATATAACGTAAACATTTGTGGGTGTCAAAAAAAAATGTCCCATGAATACTCAGGATAATCAGGGAAAGGAGTTAAACTACTTTTAGATATAACGTAAACATTTGTGGGTGTCAAAAAAAAATGTCCCATGAATTCTCAGGATAATCAGGGAAAGGAGTTAAACTACTTTTAGATATAACGTAAACATTTGTGGGTGTCAAAAAAAAAATGTCCCATGAATACTCAGGATAATCAGGGAAAGGAGTTAACCTACTTTTAGATATAACGTAAACATTTGTGAGTGTCAAAAAAAAAAAAAATGTCCCATGAATTCTCAGGATAATCAGGGAAAGGAGTTAAACTACTTTTAGATATAACGTAAACATTTGTGGGTGTCAAAAAAAAAATGTCCCATGAATTCTCAGGATAATCAGGGAAAGGAGTTAAACTACTTTTAGATATAACGTAAACATTTGTGGGTGTCAAAAAAAAAATGTCCCATGAATTCTCAGGATAATCAGGGAAAGGAGTTAAACTACTTTTAGATATAACGTAAACATTTGTGGGTGTCAAAAAAAAAATGTCCCATGAATACTCAGGATAATCAGGGAAAGGAGTTAACCTACTTTTAGATATAACGTAAACATTTGTGAGTGTCAAAAAAAAAAAAAATGTCCCATGAATTCTCAGGATAATCAGGGAAAGGAGTTAAACTACTTTTAGATATAACGTAAACATTTGTGGGTGTCAAAAAAAAATGTCCCATGAATTCTCAGGATAATCAGGGAAAGGAGTTAAACTACTTTTAGATATAACGTAAACATTTGTGGGTGTCAAAAAAAACTGTCCCATGAATACTCAGGATAATCAGGGAAAGGAGTTAAACTACTTTTAGATATAACGTAAACATTTGTGAGTGTCAAAAAAAAAATGTCCCATGAATTCTCAGGATAATCAGGGAAAGGAGTTAACCTACTTTTAGATATAACGTAAACATTTGTGGGTGTCAAAAAAAAATGTCCCATGAATTCTCAGGATAATCAGGGAAAGGAGTTAAACTACTTTTAGATATAACGTAAACATTTGTGGGTGTCAAAAAAAAAATGTCCCATGAATACTCAGGATAATCAGGGAAAGGAGTTAACCTACTTTTAGATATAACGTAAACATTTGTGAGTGTCAAAAAAAAAAAAAATGTCCCATGAATTCTCAGGATAATCAGGGAAAGGAGTTAAACTACTTTTAGATATAACGTAAACATTTGTGGGTGTCAAAAAAAAAAAATGTCCCATGAATTCTCAGGATAATCAGGGAAAGGAGTTAAACTACTTTTAGATATAACGTAAACATTTGTGGGTGTCAAAAAAAAAAAATGTCCCATGAATTCTCAGGATAATCAGGGAAAGGAGTTAAACTACTTTTAGATATAACGTAAACATTTGTGGGTGTCAAAAAAAAAATGTCCCATGAATACTCAGGATAATCAGGGAAAGGAGTTAAACTACTTTTAGATATAACGTAAACATTTGTGGGTGTCAAAAAAAAATGTCCCATGAATACTCAGGATAATCAGGGAAAGGAGTTAAACTACTTTTAGATATAACGTAAACATTTGTGGGTGTCAAAAAAAAAAAATGTCCCATGAATTCTCAGGATAATCAGGGAAAGGAGTTAAACTACTTTTAGATATAACGTAAACATTTGTGGGTGTCAAAAAAAAAATGTCCCATGAATACTCAGGATAATCAGGGAAAGGAGTTAAACTACTTTTAGATATAACGTAAACATTTGTGGGTGTCAAAAAAAAATGTCCCATGAATTCTCAGGATAATCAGGGAAAGGAGTTAAACTACTTTTAGATATAACGTAAACATTTGTGGGTGTCAAAAAAAAATGTCCCATGAATACTCAGGATAATCAGGGAAAGGAGTTAAACTACTTTTAGATATAACGTAAACATTTGTGAGTGTCAAAAAAAAAATGTCCCATGAATACTCAGGATAATCAGGGAAAGGAGTTAAACTACTTTTAGATATAACGTAAACATTTGTGAGTGTCAAAAAAAAAATGTCCCATGAATACTCAGGATAATCAGGGAAAGGAGTTAAACTACTTTTAGATATAACGTAAACATTTGTGAGTGTCAAAAAAAAAATGTCCCATGAATACTCAGGATAATCAGGGAAAGGAGTTAACCTACTTTTAGATATAACGTAAACATTTGTGGGTGTCAAAAAAAAAATGTCCCATGAATACTCAGGATAATCAGGGAAAGGAGTTAAACTACTTTTAGATATAACGTAAACATTTGTGGGTGTCAAAAAAAAATGTCCCATGAATACTCAGGATAATCAGGGAAAGGAGTTAAACTACTTTTAGATATAACGTAAACATTTGTGGGTGTCAAAAAAAAATGTCCCATGAATACTCAGGATAATCAGGGAAAGGAGTTAAACTACTTTTAGATATAACGTAAACATTTGTGAGTGTCAAAAAAAAATGTCCCATGAATACTCAGGATAATCAGGGAAAGGAGTTAAACTACTTTTAGATATAACGTAAACATTTGTGGGTGTCAAAAAAAAATGTCCCATGAATACTCAGGATAATCAGGGAAAGGAGTTAAACTACTTTTAGATATAACGTAAACATTTGTGAGTGTCAAAAAAAAATGTCCCATGAATACTCAGGATAATCAGGGAAAGGAGTTAAACTACTTTTAGATATAACGTAAACATTTGTGAGTGTCAAAAAAAAATGTCCCATGAATACTCAGGATAATCAGGGAAAGGAGTTAAACTACTTTTAGATATAACGTAAACATTTGTGGGTGTCAAAAAAAAATGTCCCATGAATACTCAGGATAATCAGGGAAAGGAGTTAAACTACTTTTAGATATAACGTAAACATTTGTGGGTGTCAAAAAAAAATGTCCCATGAATACTCAGGATAATCAGGGAAAGGAGTTAAACTACTTTTAGATATAACGTAAACATTTGTGGGTGTCAAAAAAAAATGTCCCATGAATTCTCAGGATAATCAGGGAAAGGAGTTAAACTACTTTTAGATATAACGTAAACATTTGTGGGTGTCAAAAAAAAATGTCCCATGAATACTCAGGATAATCAGGGAAAGGAGTTAAACTACTTTTAGATATAACGTAAACATTTGTGGGTGTCAAAAAAAAATGTCCCATGAATACTCAGGATAATCAGGGAAAGGAGTTAAACTACTTTTAGATATAACGTAAACATTTGTGGGTGTCAAAAAAAAATGTCCCATGAATTCTCAGGATAATCAGGGAAAGGAGTTAAACTACTTTTAGATATAACGTAAACATTTGTGGGTGTCAAAAAAAAATGTCCCATGAATACTCAGGATAATCAGGGAAAGGAGTTAAACTACTTTTAGATATAACGTAAACATTTGTGGGTGTCAAAAAAAAATGTCCCATGAATACTCAGGATAATCAGGGAAAGGAGTTAAACTACTTTTAGATATAACGTAAACATTTGTGAGTGTCAAAAAAAAATGTCCCATGAATACTCAGGATAATCAGGGAAAGGAGTTAAACTACTTTTAGATATAACGTAAACATTTGTGGGTGTCAAAAAAAAATGTCCCATGAATACTCAGGATAATCAGGGAAAGGAGTTAAACTACTTTTAGATATAACGTAAACATTTGTGGGTGTCAAAAAAAAATGTCCCATGAATACTCAGGATAATCAGGGAAAGGAGTTAAACTACTTTTAGATATAACGTAAACATTTGTGGGTGTGAAAAAAAAATGTCCCATGAATACTCAGGATAATCAGGGAAAGGAGTTAAACTACTTTTAGATATAACGTAAACATTTGTGAGTGTCAAAAAAAAAATGTCCCATGAATACTCAGGATAATCAGGGAAAGGAGTTAAACTACTTTTAGATATAACGTAAACATTTGTGAGTGTCAAAAAAAAAATGTCCCATGAATTCTCAGGATAATCAGGGAAAGGAGTTAAACTACTTTTAGATATAACGTAAACATTTGTGAGTGTCAAAAAAAAAAATGTCCCATGAATTCTCAGGATAATCAGGGAAAGGAGTTAAACTACTTTTAGATATAACGTAAACATTTGTGAGTGTCAAAAAAAAAATGTCCCATGAATACTCAGGATAATCAGGGAAAGGAGTTAAACTACTTTTAGATATAACGTAAACATTTGTGGGTGTCAAAAAAAAAAATGTCCCATGAATACTCAGGATAATCAGGGAAAGGAGTTAAACTACTTTTAGATATAACGTAAACATTTGTGAGTGTCAAAAAAAAAAATGTCCCATGAATACTCAGGATAATCAGGGAAAGGAGTTAAACTACTTTTAGATATAACGTAAACATTTGTGGGTGTCAAAAAAAAAATGTCCCATGAATACTCAGGATAATCAGAGAAAGGAGTTAAACTACTTTTAGATATAACGTAAACATTTGTGGGTGTCAAAAAAAAATGTCCCATGAATTCTCAGGATAATCAGGGAAAGGAGTTAAACTACTTTTAGATATAACGTAAACATTTGTGAGTGTCAAAAAAAAAATGTCCCATGAATACTCAGGATAATCAGGGAAAGGAGTTAAACTACTTTTAGATATAACGTAAACATTTGTGGGTGTCAAAAAAAAAAATGTCCCATGAATACTCAGGATAATCAGGGAAAGGAGTTAAACTACTTTTAGATATAACGTAAACATTTGTGGGTGTCAAAAAAAAAATGTCCCATGAATACTCAGGATAATCAGAGAAAGGAGTTAAACTACTTTTAGATATAACGTAAACATTTGTGGGTGTCAAAAAAAAATGTCCCATGAATTCTCAGGATAATCAGGGAAAGGAGTTAAACTACTTTTAGATATAACGTAAACATTTGTGGGTGTCAAAAAAAAAATGTCCCATGAATACTCAGGATAATCAGGGAAAGGAGTTAAACTACTTTTAGATATAACGTAAACATTTGTGGGTGTCAAAAAAAAATGTCCCATGAATACTCAGGATAATCAGGGAAAGGAGTTAAACTACTTTTAGATATAACGTAAACATTTGTGAGTGTCAAAAAAAAATGTCCCATGAATACTCAGGATAATCAGGGAAAGGAGTTAAACTACTTTCAGATATAACGTAAACATTTGTGGGTGTCAAAAAAAAAAATGTCCCATGAATACTCAGGATAATCAGAGAAAGGAGTTAAACTACTTTTAGATATAACGTAAACATTTGTGAGTGTCAAAAAAAAAAAAAAATGTCCCATGAATTCTCAGGATAATCAGGGAAAGGAGTTAAACTACTTTTAGATATAACGTAAACATTTGTGGGTGTCAAAAAAAAAATGTCCCATGAATACTCAGGATAATCAGGGAAAGGAGTTAAACTACTTTTAGATATAACGTAAACATTTGTGGGTGTCAAAAAAAAAATGTCCCATGAATTCTCAGGATAATCAGGGAAAGGAGTTAAACTACTTTTAGATATAACGTAAACATTTGTGGGTGTCAAAAACAAATGTCCCATGAATTCTCAGGATAATCAGGGAAAGGAGTTAAACTACTTTTAGATATAACGTAAACATTTGTGGGTGTCAAAAAAAAAATGTCCCATGAATACTCAGGATAATCAGGGAAAGGAGTTAAACTACTTTTAGATATAACGTAAACATTTGTGGGTGTCAAAAAAAAAATGTCCCATGAATTCTCAGGATAATCAGGGAAAGGAGTTAAACTACTTTTAGATATAACGTAAACATTTGTGGGTGTCAAAAACAAATGTCCCATGAATACTCAGGATAATCAGGGAAAGGAGTTAAACTACTTTTAGATATAACGTAAACATTTGTGGGTGTCAAAAAAAAAATGTCCCATGAATACTCAGGATAATCAGGGAAAGGAGTTAAACTACTTTTAGATATAACGTAAACATTTGTGGGTGTCAAAAAAAAATGTCCCATGAATTCTCAGGATAATCAGGGAAAGGAGTTAAACTACTTTTAGATATAACGTAAACATTTGTGGGTGTCAAAAAAAAAATGTCCCATGAATTCTCAGGATAATCAGGGAAAGGAGTTAAACTACTTTTAGATATAACGTAAACATTTGTGGGTGTCAAAAAAAAAATGTCCCATGAATACTCAGGATAATCAGGGAAAGGAGTTAAACTACTTTTAGATATAACGTAAACATTTGTGGGTGTCAAAAAAAAAATGTCCCATGAATACTCAGGATAATCAGGGAAAGGAGTTAAACTACTTTTAGATATAACGTAAACATTTGTGAGTGTCAAAAAAAAATGTCCCATGAATACTCAGGATAATCAGGGAAAGGAGTTAAACTACTTTTAGATATAACGTAAACATTTGTGGGTGTGAAAAAAAAATGTCCCATGAATTCTCAGGATAATCAGGGAAAGGAGTTAAACTACTTTTAGATATAACGTAAACATTTGTGGGTGTCAAAAAAAAAATGTCCCATGAATACTCAGGATAATCAGGGAAAGGAGTTAAACTACTTTTAGATATAACGTAAACATTTGTGGGTGTCAAAAAAAAATGTCCCATGAATACTCAGGATAATCAGGGAAAGGAGTTAAACTACTTTTAGATATAACGTAAACATTTGTGGGTGTCAAAAAAAAAATGTCCCATGAATACTCAGGATAATCAGGGAAAGGAGTTAAACTACTTTTAGATATAACGTAAACATTTGTGGGTGTCAAAAAAAAAATGTCCCATGAATACTCAGGATAATCAGGGAAAGGAGTTAAACTACTTTTAGATATAACGTAAACATTTGTGAGTGTCAAAAAAAAATGTCCCATGAATACTCAGGATAATCAGGGAAAGGAGTTAAACTACTTTTAGATATAACGTAAACATTTGTGGGTGTGAAAAAAAAATGTCCCATGAATTCTCAGGATAATCAGGGAAAGGAGTTAAACTACTTTTAGATATAACGTAAACATTTGTGGGTGTCAAAAAAAAAATGTCCCATGAATACTCAGGATAATCAGGGAAAGGAGTTAAACTACTTTTAGATATAACGTAAACATTTGTGGGTGTCAAAAAAAAATGTCCCATGAATACTCAGGATAATCAGGGAAAGGAGTTAAACTACTTTTAGATATAACGTAAACATTTGTGGGTGTCAAAAAAAAAATGTCCCATGAATTCTCAGGATAATCAGGGAAAGGAGTTAAACTACTTTTAGATATAACGTAAACATTTGTGGGTGTCAAAAAAAAAATGTCCCATGAATACTCAGGATAATCAGGGAAAGGAGTTAAACTACTTTTAGATATAACGTAAACATTTGTGAGTGTCAAAAAAAAAAAAAAATGTCCCATGAATTCTCAGGATAATCAGGGAAAGATATGTGATACAAGCTTCGGAAAATGGGATTTGAAAAGCTAGCGCCATAGAGGAAGAGCACTTTAGCCTGCAAAAATGCTTGGATAGCTCCATCGGCATTCTCTGGTAGGGGCGCCTCAGATGGTTAACAATAAACGAGAGAGAAAAAAATAAAATAAGAATAAGAAACACTTACTTTTTATCTTCCGATGTTCCCTTCTCTGGAACGCTTGCAAGCTTTGCTACTTTCTTCTTCCGTAGAGATTTCCTCAGCTTTAAATTTTCTCCTGGATGCAGACTCCTGACCGACGGATCCTTCGGAATATTCTCATCGTCGAGATAGGCGACATTCTTCATCAACAGTTCATCAAGATGGTTATCTTTAATCGCGGCCAAGACTGGTTTCTCGTCGTCTAGACTGGCCGAAACATGCACTTTCTTGTTTGGGGCCATTCCAAATGACCGGGTACGTCCGAGGTTGGATATTCTCATTGCAAGGATGTCCTTCCTCGATTGGGCAGCATCTTTCCCTCTAGCTTCGCTCATCGTGCGACCAAGTGGTTTCCGAGGTACCTCTTCATCTGTATCGGTCTTGCTTTCAGCAGCTCGGACCATTTCTAAAACAGAAAGTTTCTTCTTGTTTTCATCGGCACTTTCGTCCTCAATTTGGTATCGTCTGTGCTCAAGCCAGTCCAGCTCCTTCTGTAAATCGTAGTCAACACGTTTCTGATCTTTCTTGACATTAACCGATTCGAGAAGTCTCTTTGTATACAGGACTGTACTTGGTGGAGGCCTGGTCCGTAATTTTCCAACAGCTGTTGGAATTTCTTCCGCTTGGTTTTCTGGAACAGCATTGATGTTAGCCATATCAGAGTGCGTGTCATAATATTTTGACTTAGATGAGCCATAGCTGGAGGAATTGTCTTTTGTTTCGGAGATTTTAACAGAGGAGTTGGAGTGATAATTGTAATTACCAGCTACCGTCTTCGGTTTACTGTCATCGACAAGAGCCGAAGTCGTAGTTGTAATATTCTGATTGTTGATAGAGTTACCAATAATAGATTTGGCCTTTTCTACCTTCTCTAAAGGAGATGCAGAAAAGGAACAAGAGGAGACAACTGGTAATTTTTGCTCTGTATCTTTATCGGGTGAGGCTTTCAAGGATCGATCGGCATAAAATGTGTGTTTGCTTACTTGCGGCACGATTTCAGGCAAATACGATGTTTCTTCCGAAGTTGGTCGGATATCTTCAGTTTTTTTGCCTGATATTTCTTCCTGGGAAGGGCTTATTTGAGATAGGCTGACCCTTTTTTCACTGACGACCACATCCGGTTCGGGGCTCAAAGTTAATTCATCATAGGACGTGATTTCTGGAAGGGATTCAAATTCGGTCAAGCTTAGCCGTTTATCCTCCGGGCTGATATCGGATTCCGATGTTAACTGCTGGTACGTAGCGTCTTTTTCGTGATCACTTAGTGACAACGAGCTCGGACTTAATGAGTCCATTTCTTGCAATGGAGACGGTTGCAATTGATCTTTATTTTGAGGAAAAGTAAGTGTTGTATCAGGTTTCAAAGATGCAGATTCTTGCTGAACAGTGGTTGCTGCATCCTGTGAGTTGGTGTCCTCCTGCGCGTCCATTTTTGCACACACTGCACTTATTTTGGCCCGCCGACCAATGAGCTCTGCGGATAAATGCTGGCTGTTCCGTAGCATCCGTTCTTGCCGTTTCTTTGCTCTGTCGGCAATATTTTTCGAGACTTTCAGGCCGCATATGATCTTTGACGAATCGGCAGTAGCAGATCGAGTGGCACTTGTTTTGGCGGCCGTCGAAGATTCCGTGGAAACATCCACCGGTTTTATGCTTTTGCTCTTTTCTTCACTCAACGTCTTCATCACGGATGCTGGCTCAGTTTCCTGAATGGTTTCTGGATCCAATTTCGACTTTATCTTCGAGGCTAATTCTCTTCGCCGTAGTTCTTTATAGCGTGCAATTCTTTCAGCCCGGCTCTCAGCAGTATCTTTTGAAGAACCGGCTTCATCACTGAAGCTCGAAAAGCTATGTGATGAAAGTTTTTGCTGACGGACAGGCGATTCCGATCCGTTGCGAGAACCCGACGGCGAATTTGGAGTCGGGATTCGAGACCGGCATGAATGATACTTTATATCACTCCGTTCGAATGTTTGCTTCGTGAGAGCCGCATCGATCGTTCTTGGAGGCGATAGCGCTTTAGATACGACTCCAGTTTTAGAATTCCCATTCGATACTAAGTATTCCGATTCTTGCAAAGAATTACTTGTGGGTGATGGAGACTTAATACCATCTGGGGATCTTTTATTTAATAAAAGAGAAGATGTTGAAGTACTTGTTATAATACCTGGATCAGGTGACGGATCCTTCTGAGCTGATAGTTTTGAATCTCGTTGTGTTCTTGAAGAAACGGTATCTACAGAATCAGAAGAACTGATGCCAGTCCTTCCAGTGCCAGGTTTGAGGCGTCCACTACCTCGTAAAAGCAAGCGGCTAGTCCCAGAGTCGCTCTTGTCCCCTTCTAAACTCCTCCTGTATGATGTCCGCATGGGAATGTTCGACGGAGAACCACCATCAGAATCTTGTGAAGACCTAGATGGACTTTCTGAGTGACCGCGTCCGAAAGATCTCTGACCCGGATATGTAGAATCTTCGTTAGCTTTTCGTCTTGGAGAAGGAAGATTTGATTCGCCAGTCATGCGACTGGATTTGTGTTCCGCAGGGTGCGGAGGATCGGTTTTGCTTGTCGTGGTATCCTGGTGCGTTCGGGATGATAGGCAACTGTTAGATGAAGTCCCATCGCGATTCATGTTGGATGCTTGAGGGATGCAGCTGGCCTTGGAAAGCTTGGCTGGAGATTCCCCCGAGATCTCTGAAGTATCATTTTTCCTGCTGGACAAAACGGATCGACCAGCACTGAAACTGAAAAAAAAAAAAATAAAAAATAAATAAGAAATTTGAAAATGGCAAATTTTTAACAAAAATAAATAAATAAAAAAATACTAGTTGCCTTCAATAAATTTCCAGACTTTTTTGTACAGGCATTTAAAATTGCTGTAGACTCTTGAAAACTCAGTATGTTATTGCTATACATCTTATGAGATGCCTGACCAGTTTTTATGGTTTCACATTCAAATGAACAGCTAGAGCAGGAATTGGAATACACCGTACTTAAAGCCTGATTGTCACAGCTTGTGAATTTCAAAACTGCAATCTGGACGTGAGGACACCTTAGAAGAACGATATGCAATAAAAGTCTGTTTTGAACTGGAAAAAATGCTACATAAACGAATGGAACACTTCAGACTGTTTTTGGACCATCTTGCATGAATCGAGCATCAGTTTTTGAGTGGCATAAGAGATTCAAGGAAGGCAGGGAATCTGTGAGGGATAATGTAAGGTGTGGGAGGAGTAAGGAAGTCAGAACACCAGAGTTGATTGGCCAAATATGTTTTAACTTCAATAGGGATGGTATAATAAAATTGTGGGGTCTGCATTTGCGCCTGGCCTCCATGGAATGGAAATAGGCACAAACTTTAATAAAAAACTTTTCATATCTATCTGTGTAAGTATACTTTGATAATTATGTTTCAGTTTGAAGATATATGGTATAATAAAATTATGGGGTGTTCATTCGCACCTGACCTCCATAGAATGGAAATATGTCACAAAGTTTAACAAGGTTTTTTAATATAGATCCACAGTATATTGTGATAAGTGTTTCAGTGTGAACAGGTATGGTATAATAAATTATGGGGTTTATCTATTTTATTTTTACTTTCATCATATTTTGCTTTGGTTTTGATACCCCCAAATTCGAAGCTATCTCTTTACAACCCTTCCTTTTCATAACCTATCATACTCTCATAAATCAGTCCATTATTTTTACTTTCATCATATTTTGCTTTGGTTTTGATACCCCCAAATTCAACCCAAATTTACAACCCTTCCTTTTCATAACCTATCATACTTTTATAAATCAGAGTTGATTCTCTGTAGGCTGTTTCTGAACCCAGTCAACGACGGGTACTTTTGCTAGTATATATATATGTGTGTGTGTAAAACCTAACAATAAGCCAGTGAAATGCCTTTTGTTCCTCGTGAGTTGTCATTCAGACTGAATAATATAAGCGCTTAATGCCAAGAAACATATTCGGACTTAGTTACAACAATTAAGCAATTATTACTAAAATATGTGACTTATATAATTGAAATGTGGTTAGCGTTACTGAAATTTAAGTATTCGTTCCGCCATGTCCAATCCCAATGTTACCAAAAACAAAAAGTGCAGAAATTCTGCAGTTTTCGCAAAAGATATCATTACTAACCAAGCAGAAATGATTTAAAAAAAAAAAAAAAAATGTGATTATATTAACGTGATTTTGACTTTTTAAGGTTGACCAATATCTTCCTTTTCTAATGTATAACTAATGTAAAACTGGAAAAAATTATGGCCCATTGACTAAAATTGATGGTTAAATATGGTTACATTTGTACCTATTTTTGCATTAAATACTAATTCTTATTAATACCTAATTGTGCATCAAATGGATACCATAACACTAAGTTTGCTGCACCTTAATAGTGAAATGAACAGACTATATATATATATATATATATATATATATATATATATATATATATATATATATAATTTTCAGAATGTGAGAGAGAATATATAATTATTTCCACAGAAGACAACGTCGCAGCTCAGAAGAGCCATGAAAGCCAACAAACAGGAAGTCCAAGACTTGAGTTTCGCCCTTATCAGTTCGTTCGTTGTTTTTGTTTTACGGCATATCAACCTTTTTCAGGTTATTTAATGCCGAATCTAGTTATTTTGAGGAACGATTTTTAATGGAGTATATTTTTTTTTTTTAAGTCAGATTCTATTTAACCCATAGTTGGGACCCTAACAGGTACTACCACTCCGAGTCAGAGTAGACCTGGGAGCAATGGCAATTAAAGGGTGGCACCACACTCCCCAAGGCCCGCAAGGTGGAGCCTCACCATCGGATATGGTTTTAGGTCATATCCAGGACCCCCCTTATCAGTTAGGCACATCTGAACTCAGGATTTGAAACTCGAGTCTCATGTGTGCGAAGCAAGCACTCTACTAACTGAGCAAATGTGCCGCACACAAGAAAGTCTTATTGTTAGAGAATGGATAGAGAGAGAGAGAGATGTGCGAGTTATAGTGTAGACACGTTGACCGGAAGTTAAGATCAGCTGATTGGATTGCGTGCGAGTCATGTGATCAGGTTAGCTGAATCGAGGAGATTTGGTTGCGACTTGGACAACAGCGGACAGCTTTGCCGTTGTCTCCTCCCCTTCGCTGGGGGTGGGGAACGAACGCTGACGTGGTAGAAATAAGACCTAGAAGAAAAAAACAACACAGGCCAAATTCACTTTCCACCTTCTGCAAGACATCTGGGAAAGTGAAATAAACTATAGAACCAATTTCTTGTCTTGGTGTGAAATAAATCTTCGTCCCCAAAAACAGGTATCAAATCTCCCTCCCAGACGAGAATTTCCAGATAGACCAACAAAATGGCAGAAGGTATGTTCAAATGACATGTCACACACATATTCACACTTAACAGCATATGAACATATGTAATAGAAAGACCACTAGATGATCACACACAAACGACATTAAATCTGATAAGATAATCAAACACACAATTTTTTATGAATAGACACGTTTTAAAATATCATCTCCATTCCAATTTCAACCAATATACAACAAACGCTCAGTTTATGATACAACGTAACATTATTACAAATCAAATAAACCACAACGAAATCTTACAGTGGAATAAACCTACCTTCATCTCGAACAAGGGATATGATCATCACAAAAGGAAGGTGGGCTCTCTCTACCGTGCTAGAAAACTTTTAACACCCGAAAGTATCCTGTACCTCTATAAGGCCACTATTCGCCCATGTATGGAGTATTGCTGTCATATTTGGGGCGGTGCATCGGCTACTAGTCTCTCGCTCCTTGACAGGGTTCAAAAGAGAGTCGCAAATCTGATAGGTCCTAAACTGGCATCAAAACTTCAGCCTCTGTCCCATCGTCGAAACGTTGCATCCCTCTGCCTGTTCTACAAGTATTATAATGGTGAATGCTCTGAAGAACTGCAAGCACTTGTGCCCCCACGACGTGAACACCCTCGACAGACCCGACAAGCTGCAAAATCCCACCCCCACACTGTAGAGATCCCTAGATGTAAAAGATCTTTCTACTCCAGTAGTTTCTTCCCCAGAACCGCTGGACTTTGGAATTCCATTCCAGGTCACTGCTTCCCCAACTGTACTGAAATGCATAAGTTCAAGTGCAACGTGAACCAACATCTCACTGCCCTAATCCCTACATAGTACCCCAGTAGTTGTTTCCCCTGATAGTAGCCCCCTACACCAAAGTGGCAATGTGCCTTGTTTGGGGTGAAAATGTAATAAAAAAAAAAAAAAAAAAAAAAAAAACAATAATTATATATTCTCTCTCAAATTCTGAAAATTTTATAGCTTATTGCTCGTTAGGTAAGCTTGTCATGATGACATCCTTAGCGAGTATAAAATCCTACCAGTGAGACGGCGGCTTGGGTTAATACCAATGGCAAATACAAAGAGCAAAAAAAAAGGACCAAAGAGGTCGGCTCTTCATCGAGAGAGAAAAGGTATCCGTCCAATATTGTTGACGGCTGCTGACAAGTCTAAGTTACAACTTTGAAAACATTTACTTATTTTTTTAGTTATATATGAGGTGCCTTAAACAATTGATTGAGATTGTCGGACTGACTTCCTCATCTTGGTTGTTATTGTCACAACGTTTCGGCCGTTTTGCCCTCCGGCCTTCGTCAGGTGTTTTGTATCGAACTGTGATGAAGGCCGGAGGGCAAAACGGCCGAAACGTTGTGACAAAAACAACCAAGATGAGGAAGTCAGTCCGACAATCTCAATTAATGAAAACACCTCATCTCAAAAATACAGACAATTACTGCCTTAAACAAGTTTCCAGACTTTTTTTCGTACGGGCACTTTTATTGATAGTAAACATATGAAACTCTAGTCCCCCTTGTAAGTAATCTCCTCCGGCTGCAATGCACTTGTACCATTCCAACATTTTCTGGAAGGCCCAATGGAAGTCCTTTCATGTGAGCATGTCGATGACCCTCATAGCAGCCTCCAAGGTTTTCCTTGAGCTTAGGAAATAATCAAAAGTTACATAGAGCAAGGTCTGGACTAAAGGAAAGACGAAGAACTGTTTTGATGTTTGTGACAAGAATACAGTTGTGAACTCGTGCATTCGTGCAAATCTTCTGCATCTTCAGTTCCTTGCGAATAATTGTGTGTACAGTTCCCACACTGACATCAAACTGTGCACTTATTGTCTCTCTAGACACACGACGGACCTTATCCATGAAATTCTTTATTTGGCCAATCAACTCTGCTGTTCTGACTTCCTTACTCCTCCCACACCTCTCATCATTCCTCACAGACTCCCTGCCTTCCTTGAATCTCTTATGCCACTCAAAAACTGATGCTCGATTCATGCAAGATGGTTCAAAAGTATTCTGAAGCATTCCATACATTTCTGTGGCATTTTTTTTTCTAAGTTTATAATTTTTTTTTTTTTTTTGCATATCATTCTTCTAAAGTGTCCTCACGTCTAGACTGCATTTTTTAAAGTCATCAGCTGCGACAATCAGGCTTTCGTAGGGTGTATTCCAATTCCTGCTGTAGCTGTTCATTTGAACGTGAAAACATAAAAATGTGTCAGTCATCCCCGTAAGATGTACAGCAATAACAGACTGAATTTTCAAAAGTTTACGACAATTTTAAATGCATGTACAAAAAAAAAAAGTCCGGAAATTTATTGAAGGCGTCTTGGAAGTGTTGAATAATAATTAGTTCTAAGTGACCGTCTTCCGGAGGTTGAAGGTCCAATCCTCAATACGGGCAATGCAATACAAAGAATACAATTACAAATTATTTGATTTCTACCAGGTCATGGCTGATGGAACAATAAAACAAGCAACTCCTTATTCGAAATCTCCTGGAGATTTCGAGACACACCTGAAGAAGGTCAAAGGTTACATCGGTTGAAACCTTATGAGATTAATGTCTGAGTAACTGAAACACAGGATTTGATTTTATTTGTTTTTCGACATTTTTTTTTTTTTTTAAATTTATTTAAATTTAAAAAAAATTTTTTTTTTTTTTGGACTATTGTTCTCATGGTTGTTTTTTCGCATCAGAGGTTACATCGGCTGAAACCGATTCTTATCTATATATCTATAAAAGTGAACGTGTCTGTCTGTCTGTCTGTCTGTGTACATTTCCCTACGCAATAACTCTGTCAATTTTTAGTCTATAGACTCGAAATTTGAAATACCGGGTACTGAGATTTGGGAAAATTGATGTGACGGGTGTCAGCCAGAAATTTGGCTGTTAAGGGGTCAAATTTCAACGATTTGACCTTTAAGAACTCTACCAAACTCCTCCGACAATTTTGGGTCTAGACACTTGGAATTTTAGATATAGGCTCCGTGAACATGGATCTAACTTAATAAAGTGATTTGAGCCCGAAACAATAAATTTTAAGGGGTCATAATAGGGGTCAAAGTTTTAAAAAATTAACCATTTTTTTTGTTTTTTTGCTTTTTTTGCACAGCATACACCTCCAAACACCCGAGCAACGCCGGGCACCCCTGCTAGTATATAATAAAGTTGTGATTTCAAAAATAAAAAAATATATATATATATCCATCTGATTTTGGTGCATCAGATTGAATCAAAATCGAAACGAAAACTTATGAAGAAATTATATATCTAGAAAAGTGAACGTGTCTGTCTGTATGCATTTCCCTATGCAATAACTCTGTCAATTTTTAGACTACAGACTCGAAATTTGATATACAGGGTACTGAGATTTGGAAAAATCTATGTGATCGGTTTTCGGCTAGAAATTTCACTGTTAAAGGGTCCAAGTTCAACGATTTGACCTTTGAGAACTCTACCAAACTCCTCCAACAATTTTGTGTCTAAACACTTGAAATTTTAGATATAGGTTTCTTAGACATGGATCTAACTTAATAACTTGATTTGAGCCCAAAACAATAAATGTTAAGGGGTCATAATAGGGTTCAAAGTTAAAAAAATTGACAGTTTTTTTTTTTTGTTTTTTGCTTTTTTTTTTCCTCCAAACATCCGGGCACTGTCAGGCACCCATGCTAGTATATATATATATATATATATATATATAAATTAAAAAAAAAAAACTTGAGTGCCATCATCTAGACTCGAAAATGAAACCAAAACTTATGAAGAATTCTTGATAGAATTAGTTATTACAAGAAATGGAAGGTCATAACAATTAAACGACAGCACTCGGAAGAAAACAGATGTAAGCGTGACACAAAATAACACACACGCTATCGTATTAATATATAGAGAACTAGCAAGACTTGTGGAAATTCCACGGTGGCATCTTTTGTATGTAATATATTGCTGCTGCGCATTCTGTGGACGTTCAGTGTGAATCTAAACCCTGCGACATTATTGTACCTATTCACAATACCTCCTCACGGGACAGAGTTAGACACCAGGGTCGTTTTTTAACGTGGAGAAAAGGTACAAAAATAAAAAATTGTCTCAGTCGTGAAGGACTGCTCCTCCACCAAAAGAGGACAAGAAATGGAAGTGCAGCATCTGAAGAACAGATACTACACTTTGATCTTGGCCGACATTATTGTAGCCCTTTTGTTAAAACTGCGAAAGTTTTATCTAAGTAACCTGGCTAATGTAGTGTCAGAATATATCTGGTTCTTACAGTTGATCACCAATACCCTTATAGGAGTCTGTGACATATTTCCGTTGAAAGAACAGATACTACTCTTTTATCTTAGCTAGAAGATCAAGAAGGTATATTTTAGTTTCACGTACGGCCCAAATGCGACATCATTTTTTTTTTTTAATTTATTTTTATTTTTTATTTTTTTTACATTGTGTCTTCGGTGATCGGGAGATCTTATTTATTAAAAAGGAGAATAGTAGGTAATGGCTAGGGCTATGACAACAGCATATTCTTTTCATTGTTTGGACTCTCGTATATTTATCCGTGTATGCCTTATATGCTTTTATATAGAGTGATGTGGTTCTCCGTTGTCCGTGTCGGATATATACTCAAGAGTCTATTCTCGTATTGCCTACGCACAGTTCAAACATTTCAAAATACAACCGCTAGAAACAACGCACGGCTCATTACAAACAGACTTCTTTCTCCAAATTTACAACATGGCAAGGGAGAAGGAAAGGGGGGGGGAAAGAAACAAAACATACTGAAGATGGAGTATACCTCTGAAATATATTTGTGATAAATTTCAAACAAATAAAATATTTGTTTTCATAATATTACGTTGTGATTTGGCTTTCAAGCACACTTGATGCGTATTCTATTTTAATGATAAGAATATTCTCTTGTCATAGACCTAGTAATAACATACTACGAACATTAAATTAGCGTATCTATATATAAATTTAATGTTCGTAGTATGTTCTATCACCTTCTTTTTAATAAATAGGATCTCCCGATCGAATAATTTATAATCTGGAAACAGTGACACATACGTACGTACGTTAAAGTTATTACGGTATTAATATATAGATAACTAGCAGTTCTCCCGGTGTTGTCCAGTCGTAAAATATGCATAAATATATTTTAATTCATACAGGAACTGAGACATGTGCATGCAAGTATTATGTTATTTTTACACAATTCACTTCCTGCAAGTAAAAAAAAAAAAAATGAATAAAAAACTCAAACTGAGATCGAAACCAAAACCTAAAAACAGTGAATCAAGTACGATAACCATCATGCCAGCTTGACACGTTCTTTGAAAAGGGTTTTCAAACCTACTTATCCTTGACATAAGGAAACTCATGGTAACCATTCGCGCATGTGCATTTGCGAAACAGTTCACAAACAGATAAAAATCCGTTGACCCCACCCCTCAAGAATCCATTTTCCAATTTTTACCTCTTAGCAACCCCCTTTTTTTTCCGGGATGAAGCCCAATTAAAAAGTTTTCCAGATGTCTGAATATCCTATATACCAAGTTTCAAGTCTGTAGATCAAAGAATTCGTTGAATATATATGGCGGTTGAGAAGTGTCCTCACACACATTCTCACTTTAATAGATATATAGATAAAACTAGAGTTTTTATCCAGTTAAAAACGAGCAAAAGTTATGGGCCGTTGATTAAGAATGAGTACTTTATGCCAAATTGATGGATGAATGCTTTGATTTGTGTTTATTTTTATATGAAATATTAATCCTTATTAATCTTTAATTGTGCACCGAACGGATACCATAATGTTTAATTTGCTGCACTTTATCATAGCTAATGTCCATGCAAAATTTCAGCCAGATCGCCCCAGTAGTTTCTGAAAACCTTCTAGAGTAAATGCGGTATTGTGGTAACCTCACACTTTTCGACAAAATATTTGAGTCCATAATTAACCAAGCTCTAGTCCATCACCTTACAGAGGCTAAACTTCTGACCACCAATAATATGGATTTAGGCAAGCCCATTCCACAGCAGACATCCTAACTGTAATCTCTGAACGTATATACCATTCACTTGACAAAGCAGGGGAGGGTAAAGCAGTAGCTCTAGATATATCTAAGGCTTTTGACAGGATATGGCATGGTCTTCTCAGGAAAATCAGATCACTAGAAGAATACTTAACATAATTAAATCCTTCTTAGATAAGAGAAAAATCCAGGTTGTCCTCGACGGTCGTACATCTAAACAATATGATATAAATGCGAGAGTGCCTCAAGGGTCTATCCTTGGACCTCTATTAATCCTAATATTCATAAATGACCTCCCTGACAAAGTTGTCTGTGAGATGGGTATATATTCTGATGACACCACGCTCTATAACAGACACGACAGGAAAGCAAATGAACACATATCTAAAGTAATGGCAGAAACACTAGAGGATGACCTCCGATCTGTAGTGAAATGGGGACAAAAATGGATGGTCACATTCAATGCTGCCAAAACTAAACTGGTTTCCTTCAATAATTAGAAGAAACCTTCTCTACCACCAATAGCAATGGCCAATGACTATCTGAAAGTACATCTATTAAACTCCTCGGCCTAACGTTCACAGGAAACATGAGTTGGAACAATTACATTGAAAGTATTGCCAGGACCGCTGCGAAGAAGGTAGAAAGCTACTAATGCTCGAAAGTATCCTGTACCTCTATAAGGCCACTATTCACCCATGTATGGAGTATTGTTGTCATATTTGGGCTGGTGCATCTGCTACTAGTCTCTCGCTCCTAGACAAGGTTCAAAAGAAAGTCGCCAATCTGATAGGTCCTGAACTGTCATCTAAGCTTCAGCCTCTGTCCCATCAATGAAACGTTGCATCCTTCTGCCTGTTCTACAAATACTTTAACTGTGAATGCAAGCACTTGTACCACCTCAACGTAAATACCCCCGACAAACCCGACAAGCAGCTAAATCCCACCCCTTCACAGTGGAGATCCCTAGATGGAAGAGAGCCTTCTACTCCAGTAGTTTCTTCCCCAGAACCGCTAGACTTTGGAATTCCCTTCCGGCTCCCTGTTTCCCCAACTGTACTGACATGCAGAAGTTCAAGTGTAACGTGAACAGACATCTTGCTGCCCAACTCCCTACATAGTACCCCTGTATCTTATGTCCCTGATAGTAACTCCCTATACCAAAGTGGCAACGTGTCTTGTTTGGGGTTAAAATGTAATATAAAAAATAAAAAAAAGGAAAAAAAATCCTATTAATTCCTAACTGTGTATCGAACGGATACCCTAATAACTAGTTCACTACATCCAATAACGAAAGTACCTACAAAAATTCGGCCAGATCAGCGTGCTAATTTCCGAGAAAAAGATGGAACGGATATACAGTAGCAGTATCAGAATTTTTGTAGGAATTTTTGACACCCCTAACACGAAACTGCGAATACAATATAAAAATCTCGTAATTTCTCTGTTAAAAGTGGGTTATTTATTTTCTTTATGGATTATACTTCCAAAATAAACTATTACAGTTGCTTTAAAAGTAATAAAAATATTTTTATTTTTTTTTTAAAACAGTAATGAATTTTCCGAACTCAATATTTTTCAATTTTTAAACTCAATATTTTTAAATTTTTAAATTTTAAAAATCTATCAAAATTTTTCTATTGATTCTATTTTTACGATATTTTCAGGGTCAATGTGAAATTTTATGTTCTTTCCAATAAACCGAATATAATATTTTAGACAAACGTTTTTTTTAAATTCACGCCCCCCCCATTTTCACGCCCCCCCCATTTTCACGCCCCCCCCATTTTGAAATGTCTATTAAAAAGTAAATAATTAATTTATGTTTAATAGGTTTATATATCACAAATTGAAGAGAAAAGGTCAATAAATAATATATTCAAATTTAAAACAAACAAAAAAAACAGTTTTTTAGAAATTTACCTGTAAAGTCCGAAGTTTAAAACCTTATTTTATAAGAACATATTTTTTCTTTTTGTCTTTTTTTTTTTTTTTTAATGAAACCTTGGTCCTTGCTCCTTTAATTGAAAAAAAAATTAGGGCTTGAATTACATTTTTCGAGGAGTTATAAGCTTAGAAAGATAGGGGGTCGAATAATTTACGCCTCTCATTTTGAAATGTCTATTAAAAAGTAAATAATTAATTTATGTTTAATAGGTTTATATATCACAAATTGAAGAGAAAAGGTCAATAAATAATATATTCAAATTTAAAACAAAAAAAAAATCAGTTTTTTAGAAATTTACCTGTAAAGTCCGAAGTTTAAAACCTTTTTAAAAAAAAAAAAACACATTGTTTTGTTTTGTTTTTTTTTTAAATAAAACCTTGGTCCTTACTCCTTTAATTGAAAAAAAAAATTAGGGCTTGAATTACATTTTTCGAGGAGTTATAAGCTTGGAAAGATGGGGTGGAATTATTCACTATTTTCACGAAATTTCTGACACTGCTAGATATACAGAAACACGAAAAGAAATAGGGAAAAACAAAAAGAAAAAAAAAAAAAAAGAAATTCAATTGCTGACGTAGTTCTATGAATTTATATGGGATTTGTTAATGCGAACATAGGCGAAACATATTTTCTTGAAGGAGGGTGTTGACGTTTAAAACAAAAAAATAAAAAAAAAATAAACTGTACTCACAAAAAAGAAAATTCGGATCTGTAAACACCACCGGCGATCATGATGTATTCAATCCAACTGCGACAAATAATGAAATTAATGCCACATTTTTATTTTGTTTAAACAAATTTGATGATGCGATGTTTATTTCCGAAAAGACAGACATCTCAAGTCCAACACCAAATTAGAATCTTTCCACAAATATTTTAACTATTTGCTTACATTATATATATATATATATATATATATATATATATATATATATATATATATATATATATATATAAGTATGATATTTGGGTCTATTTGTTTATATTTCCCCCCCCCCCGACTTTTCCATTTCAAAGTACATAAAATAAATAAATAAAAATTTGCATTTTATTCTAGTCTGTTCGAGTTTGGATAATTTTAGATGTGTGAGAATTGCCAGCGTCCATTTTCTCTTGTTGACGAACAGGACAAAGTATATCTTATGAATTATGTTAACTAAAAAAAAAAAAAAAAAAAAAAAAAAAAACACACACACACACACACACACACACACACACACACACACACACACACACACACAATTAAAAAGGATAATAAAAATAGACCTAAAAAGACTACATTTTTAACATTACCGTTTGCTTTAATTTATATTATTAATATCTGTCCGTTCGTCCGTCCGTTCCACTTTTTTCTCGTAAAATACTGAGCCGATCTGACTGAAATCTTGTATGGACATTTACAAGGTGCAACGAACTAAATATTATGGTATCCATTCAATACACAATTAGGGATTAATAAAGAATAGTCACACCACAATACCATATTTACTCTAGTAGTTTTTTTGGGTTTTTTTTTTTTTTCGGAAACTACTGGTCCGATCTGGCCGAAATCTTGTGTGGACCTTTGTTATGAAAAAGTGCAGTGGTATCCGTTTGTTAAAAATGTGGAGATTAATAAGAATTAATCATAATACTACATTTACTTTTTTTTTTCGGGACAAAAAAAAAATGTTTTAAACAATTGGGCTCTAAGTAGGACGTCCCCCAATACGAAAGGGTGAATGCGGTATTATGGTGAAAGAAGATACTAGTCAAGAGAAACTTTAGTTTAGTTCTGGAATGACAAGGATGACCAACGACCCCCCCCCCTTTTGAGTTGGCCTTGTGCCTCAGTTTTTTGTTCAGTTAGAACTTGCTTTGTAATTTTAGCTTGAATAAAGAATTTAATATCTCAAAGTGTAGTATCTGTTCTTCAGATGCTGCACTTCCATTTCTTGTTCTCTCTCTCGGTGAAGGAGAAATCCTTCACGACTGCGACAATCTTTATTTATTTTTGTTTCTTTTCTCCGCGCTAAAAAGCGACCCTCTGTCCCGTGGGGAGGCATTGTAAATAGGTACTCTTACTTTTTTTTTTTTTTTTTTTCTCGAAAACTTCTTGGCTGTTCTGGCCGAGATCTTGTAAGGCACTTTTATCATAAGGTGCAGCGAACTAAGTATTATGGTATCCATTCAATAACGATTAGGATTTAATGCAGAAATGAGTATAAAGTTAACCATATTCAACCATCACGTTGGCATAAAGCACACATTCTAAATCAACGGGCAATAACTTTTGCCTGTTAAAAACGTGCGAACAGTCTAGGTTAATATATATATATATATATATATATATATATATATATATATATATATATATATATATATATATATATATATTACTAACATGGGTGCCCAGTGTTGCCCGGGTGTTTGGAGGTGTGTTGACCAAAAAAAAAAAAAAGTGGTAGTAGGTAGGTAGGTAGGCTCGAACACCTACCGCGAAGGAAGAAAAGAACGTGAAAAAAAAAACGTGACGTCTTTGCCGTTGCGTCCATCGCAAAACCGGAAGTGGCGGAGGTTTAAATTAAGGCTAGTCAATCGAAAAGAGGCGATGACTTTCGAAAATATCGGCGAAAAAAAAAAAAAAAGCCACCCCTCCCTGCCTGTAGAAAAGTGCCCGTTTGAGGGTGAAAGAATTAATGTTTTCAGCCAATTTTTCGATATTTGTCGTCCGAAGGGTCGAGCTTCAAATGATACCGATCTCGTGAAAATCCGTCGCCTCTTAGGCAGACATACATACATACATACATACATACATACATACATACAAACAGACAAGCGAGATTTATATTATAGACTAGCATTTCAGTCCGGCGTTGCCCGGGTGTTTGGAGGTGTATGTTGAAATAATAAAAACAAAAAAGCGGTCAATTTTTTTTAAATTTGACCCCTATTATGACTGCTTAACATTCATTGTTTTGGGCTCAAATCAAGTTATTAAGTTAGATCCATGTCCACGGAACCTATCTCGAAAATTTCAAGTGTGTAGACCCAAAATTGTCGGAGGAGTTTGGTAGAGTTCTCAAAGGTCAAATCGTTGAACTTTGACCCCTTAACAGCCAAATTTCTGGTCGAAAACTGATCACAAAGATTTTCCCAAATCTCAGTACCCTGTATATCAAGTTTCGAGTCTGTAGACTTTAAATTGACAGAGTTGTTGCGTAGGAAAATGTATACAGACAGACAGACAGACACGTTTACTTTTATAGATATATAGATTATTAGTTTCCTGCCACTTACCTTGATGCTCTAGAAACAGGTGAATTTCTTTTGTATGTTTTTCCAGGCGAGTTATCGGCAGTTCCAAAGGACCGACTGCTCAACGGATATTGTCGACTGGTCGTCATAGTTTGTTCCGGATACGTTCTGCTGCTACTGCTGCTGCCGCCGCCACCATCATGTCGTCTAGGGCTGTACCTGGACATTTCACTTGTTGTGCATGGACTGATTACAGAGGCATTAGACAAGTATGGGCTGCTACTAGTTCTTGGATGACCTACAAAAAAAAAAAAAAAAAAAAATTACAAACAGAGTTTTAAAACAAATATATATATATATTTCTGTAGAAATATATCTCCTTATTATATATCAACCCTTATATAAGAAGCTCAATGTGATTACAGAGAAATATGTAGAATAAATGATAAAGGATAAAAATTCAAAATGGCGTAATGGAAAAATATAAAGGTATTTGCAGCTTCTCTTCCAATTTTCGGATTTTAACCATGTCAAATCACATTTCAATTCCTTTATACGGATTGATTGTTGCTATTTCTTCTGGTGAATTAAGGGCATAATAGATTCACTGATTGATATAATAATTAAGTGATTGATTTTGCGCTACGAAACAGATACTGTCAAGAATTGTATAAATCAACTGAATTAAAGGAATAAATTATAAGATGGTCAACACCATGAATTTTGGAATATAACATTTTGTCATATATATATATATATATATATATATATATATATATAAGTGTTAGAATGAGTGATTTTTCATTTTAATAAACTTTCATAGAAATGTTTCTGTAATATCAAAAAAACTATTTTCTTTACGTCACAAGTGTCACGCTCATACATGTATTCCATAATATAACATACTGACCCAACGGGTTACGGGTAGTCAAATATATATATATATATATATATATATATATATATATATATATATATATATATATACACACACACACACACACACACCGTACTTTGGGGTAATTGCACCAAGTAGCTAAAAGTTCCCTTTTAGCAACCACTCATATGAAGAGCACTTTTTTTTAGTTAGCACACTTACTCCCGGATTTGGCGCAATTACCCCAAAGTACGGTATATATAAAGAGCATTTATCTGACGTTGTCCTGGATGAATAATATCTAAAATTTAGAAACAATTATTCATTCTCTGAAGGTCAACTTGGCCAGGTTTCGTCCAGGATGAGGAGGGGGGGGGTCTGTTTTTCAATGTTTTCCAATGTTATTATGCATTAATTTGGAAAGATAATGCCTATTCCTTTCCACGAGGAAATCTATTATGCAATGGAGAGTTGTTCTCTTCTATTTTATTTATTTTTTTTTTATTCAATGATTTATTCAAGTAGTGGATGGGGCATCCTACCGGATGCCAAAACATTCACCCGTCAACTCAGATATTCCAACCGAGAGAGCTTTTCTTTTTTTTTTTTTTTTTAACGATTCTGGCCATCCCTTTAAGTGCAATTGTTTGGATCTCTCTTGCACTTGGTTCACCGGGTGTATTTGCCAGTTGGATTTTGAAATTCTTTTTCATGTGTCCAGTTGCTCCAGTTGTACGTGTCTGTCTGTCTGTCTGTCTAGGTAGAGAGAGATTGAAGGGAGTGAAGGAGAAAGAGCGGTTTGGGGAAGGAGAAAGGAAAACAGAAGGCGGGGGAGAAAGGCAGGGAGAGAGAGAGAGAGGGGGGGGGTTCAATAGAAATGTTACATCCCCCAGGCAACGCCGGGTTACCCTGCTAGTTTTATATAAATATGAATATCAGTGCGAACACAGACAATACACACCAAGCACCTTTCCTCCAGCTCTATCATTTTTTGATAAAGGGTGCACATTCGTGTATTCTTTTTTAGTTTTTTTTTTTTTTTTTTTATTTACTTTTATTTTTTTTTTTTTTTGTAAACTTTTATTTCATTCCTTGTCCTGGGAATTTCTTTCTCCGTGAATAAAAGAGTGCAACCTTTGAATCGTCCAAACAAAAACGTTTGAATTACGAAATCAAATGCGACCATTATGAACAATGGCCACATTTGGCATGAGTCAAGCCAAGATTAATAAACAGAATTGGTGGCCTTGTGCGATATTTTGAAAAAGAATAAAATAAAAAAAATAAAAAAAACTTGCAAGAAGAAAAACAAAAAACAAAAGACAAACGTCATTTGGGTCGAAATGCTCTCATCAGACGAGATTTTGTGTAGGAAGACATGGGACGAATTAAATTATGTAATGTTGGCATTCTGTAGATGTCCAGCGTAAGTGGAGACACTCTGATATTACTGTAGCTCTTTTGTTAAAACTAAGTATCTATCTAACTAGCAGGAACGCCCGGCGTAGCCCGGTCGTAAATTACGCTTGAATATGATATTTTAATTGTTATGGACTTCCATTTCTTGTAATAAATAGGGCTATGGGCAAGAGAATATTCTTTTCATTGTTTTGACTCTCGAGTATATATCCGACACAGTTAATCAATCGAGAACCACATCACTCTAAAGACATATAAGATATTAACGGATATATACTCGAGAGTTAAAATAATGAAAAGAATATTCTCTTGTCATAACCCTAGTAATAAATAATTTTACCAAGAATTCTTCATAAGTTTCGGTTTCGATTATAGCTGAAGGAACTCAAGCTCTCTCTCTCTCATAATATATATCTAATTTTATCACAGTTTTATCTGCTTAGTTAAAACGGTAATAAAATAAAATATATATATTTGCTCTGCAATAGTATTGAGCACTTTCTTCAGGTCTTTACTAATTACCATTTTTGCTATATAAGCATATATAGAGAAATAAAAGAAACAAACCGAGTTATGTGTTCATCAACGTTTTGTCTTTATTTTGAGACTTCTTTCGGATGAAATAAAGACGAAACAGTAATGAACGCATAACTCAGTTTGTTTCTTTTTATTTCTCTATTTTGTCAGAATACTATTTTTATTATTCTCATCATATATATATAATTATTTTTTTTTTTTTACTGTAATAATTAAATACCTACAGGCACTAGTGTTTCATCCTTGCGGGGATCTTCAGTTTAGGGTGTTATAATTAACACCAGTCGACAGATTCGAACCCGGCAACACGAACCATCTCTGGCTCGATTAGCAAAGACCGTATCCAATCGGCTACCATTAACCGCAAGAAACAAACATTTTAATTTTAACATTTAAAATTAGATGAATTTAAATTAAAGATGGCTTGTGTTGCCGGGTTCGAATCTGTCGAATGGTGTTATCGTGACAACCGGCACTGAAGATTCCCGAAAGGATGAAACACTAGTGTCTGTAGGTATTTAATTATTATAGTAAAAAAATAATTTTATATATATATATATATATATATATATATATATATATTGAAATCACAACTTTATAACAATATATATAAAACTTTATAACATTATATATATATATATATATATATATATATATATATATATAAATGGAAGTCCACAACAATTAAATTACAGTCACTCGGACGTAAACATGACACACAAAATAAATAACACACACGCTATCCTATTGATATTACAGAAAAACAAAAATCTTAAATTAAAAAATTGTTTTTAGATTGAGGCGCAACGGATAAAGGTACTGCTCACTATTTTGTTCATAAAAGTGTTCATTTATAAGCGGCAGTCCCTATTTACTTGTTTCCCCAGTGTTAGAGTTCTTAACTCTTTCTGGGCCATGTTGATATGCAGAAGTTTAAACGTAATGTAACCCAACATCTTGCCATGGTCAGTGTTGATGAAATTCTTTAACTGTCGTGCTCCCATAAGGGCCCGGAAGAAAGACACAATTGATAATTAATAGCAAACAAAATGTATCCAACAGAAAAGTAAACATGATATATGAAGAGAGTGGGTATACGTCAGTCCGACTGCCAAGTGCGCATAACTCGTGCATAACCTATATGCTAAATATTCATTAGCGAGAAATACTTGATACAACGTATTAAATATAAAAAAACATTAAATGTGACACAAGTTCGAAAAAGAGAGGGAGGGGTTCATACCTTTTTTTTTTTTATTTCTTCTTTTTTACTCACGTTCACCCCTAACAAGGAATATCGCCACTTGGATGTAAGGGGCTACTATTTGGAACCATGCCTAGGAAAGATTAACAAGATGTTGGTTTACATTACATTTAAATGTCTGCATATCAGTACAGTTAGGGAAGCTGGTTGGTTGGCTGTTTTTGTTTTACGGCATATCAACCCTTTTCGGGTTATTTAATGCCGAATCCAAAGATTTTGAAGAAAAAATTTTTAATAGAATATATTTGTTGTTTTCAAGTCAGTTTCTATTCAAGCCATAGTTGGGACCCTAACAGGTACTACCACTCCGGGTCAGAGTGGACCTGGGAGCAATGGTAATTAAAGGGTGGCTCCACACTCCCCAAAGCCCGCAAGCTGGGGCCTCATCACTGGATATAGTTTAAGTTCATATCCAGGACCAGGGAAGCAGGAAGGGAATTCCAAAGTCTAGCTGTTCGAGAGAAGAAACTATTAGAGTAGAAAGCTTTCTGGCATTTAGGGATCTCAATAGTGAAGGAGTGGGATTTTGTTGCTAAGCAGGTTTGTTGGGGGTATGTACGTCAAAGGGGCACAAGTGCAACGAGTTCATCAGAACACATTAGTAATGGTGTATATTGGCCTTCCTTTGTTTACAAAGCCATTTGACGGAAGTGACGTCCGACATTTTTATCTACGGATGGTTAAAACCGTATAGTTCAAGGTCATATCCAGGACCAGACTCTTCAAGGAGGCCGTCATGATGATGATTTACATACACGTCTGTAAAAGTTTGTTGAAAAGTTCAAATAAAGTTTATAATTTGATTGAAAAAAAAAAAAAAACCTCGCCTTTTCTTTTTTTTTTTTTTTTTAAATAAAACTAACTTTAATTTTAAAATTTCGATGTTTGAAAAACAGTCCATAATATATATGTCATTATAAAATTTCCATTTTTTGTTTGCTAAAAAGAATAAAACAGTTAATGAAAAAAAAAAATAAAAAAAACAGTCCATTAAGTTCAAATAAAAACTGTTTGAATAAAACTTATTAAAAAAAAAAAAAAAAAGGTTCATTCTATACGGTTTTGGCCATCCGTAGATAAAAATATGTCGGACGTCACTTCCGTCAAATGGCTTTGTAAACAAAGGAAGGCCAACCTACACGATTACCAACACATTTCATTAAAATATTAGTAAAACAGGCACAGGGATGCAACGTTGTGGCGATGGGACAGGGGTTGGAGCTTAGTTGACAAAGTGGGACCTATCATTAAGTTGGTGCAAAATAATGTTTTTTAATATTCGACTATACCTCTATCTCACAGAAGAGATGTTGCGAGTTTGTCTCTGATGTATCGTTATTTTCATGGAAAGTGTTCGACTGAGCTTCAATCTATGCCCCCCCACTCGCCAAACTTTCCAAAGAAACACACGTCTAGCTGAAAACACTGTCAATAATTTTCCCCACTCTTTATCTGTGCCTAAACCTTAATGTAGATTCCATGATCAAAGCTTCTTTCTTAGAACTGCACGCCTATGGAATTGGCTTCCGTTTTCCTGCTTTCCGGCTGACTACAATATGGTTGTCTTCAAGAACTTATTTATATGGTAAATAAGTTCTTGATGAGCCGTTCCATATAAGTTAACAAATTTACCGAATTTTCATTACTAATGATTACTATATTTTCCAATTTCTACTGTACACTCTTTAACCCTTATCCTTGAGTGGCCTCTTGGCCTTGATAATGTGGTTATGCCTGTGTAAATATATATATATATATATATATATATAAGCGACATTGTTTTTGCGCCAACATAATAGATTAGACCCTATCCAAGAGGGAGAGACCCTTCTTTGCAGCAGCCTTCGCAATGTCCTCTATGTATTTGTCCCAGTTCATATTGCCCGTGAGGCCGAGGAGTTTGAAGGAAGAATTCTCTGGCAGGGTGTTACTTGGTGATGGGAGAGGCATCTTTAACCACATGTCACATCAGCTGATATTTGGGCTTGACGACGAATGCCCTGGAAAAGTCACTTCTCATTAATGTTTACTTTTAAAATGTGCAAGCAAAGAAATGATTTGCGGCAATTTTAAATGGTACCTCTTCGTTTATTGTAAACTGAAATAATTGATAGAAAAAAATTAAAATAAAAATCATGAGGTTCACCCGGGCCCGAACAGGAGACAATTCGATCTGTATTTGGATGCTCTACCACTGAGCTATATCTCCAGATTATAATGAATCTTTTTTTTTTTTTCTTTTTTTTTTTTAAGTGATTTGCTGAAATTTTATTATCTTTCCCGGTGTAATGTAAAATATTCCCCTGTAAAAAATTACTCATTTTCATCTATAAGAGAGAAAAACTATTTTTAAGGTAAAATTTTTTCGATTTTTATTACTTATCTCATGAATTTCTGTACAAAACATATCTAAGAACACTGCCAGATAGATAAATTAGTTTTATGTGAAATTTGCAAAAGATAGGTTCAGTCGTTTCAGAAGGAACTCACACAAAGTAACTTTCATACAATAGTAGATATATATTTCCTCAAAACCTCAGGCCTTGATGGAGGGGAGACTAAAACTTGCTGCTATGGTTTCAAATGATCTTAAATAACAGCAAGGGGAGACTTGATTCCAAATATTTCTCATATGTTATATCTTCTCTCTTTCGGTTTTAATGCATAAAGTAAATTTCAGTGGAGAAGGATTATTTGATACAGGAGATATTCATAATCGTATCCGATTTCCAAAAGCGGTAAAGATATAACATATGAGAAATATTTGGAATCAAGTCTCCTCTTGCTCTTATTTCAGATTATTGGAAACTATAGAAGCAAGTTTTAGTCTCCCCTTCATCGAGACCAGAGGTATCAGATATTTTGTAATTCATATACAGAACTAGGAAAACAAATGACTATGATTGAAACATTTTATGGTTGTAAAAAGTGCCAAAAATAGGTTCCGCATAATGGATAATACCCTTAATGTGCGATCTTAAAGGGAAATATCACATAGCCCACTATACAATTCAAGTCATTATCTTTCCAACAAGCCTTCATTTGTTAAATTCTGATCAATAGTAGCGGAGATTTGGAACTCATCAAATTGCCAAAAAAAAGGTGGTATATATATATATATATATATATATATATATATATATATATACACACACACACACACAGGTACCGGAATTGAATATTGAAATATAATATATAGTAATGATTTAAAAAAGTTAAAAAAATAATGACTCCTGTGCCACGACCAAGAATCGAAATCAAAACGTTTAGCTTACGATTTACTTTTTCCTTTGATGTTAATGCCTGAGCTATGAAGACATGTTTGCTGCAAGTCTAAAAATGAAAACATGAACCAATAGCTACTACGTTATGCATGCATATTTGTAATGCCATCATTCGACCTTCACCTAGAAAATTCCATTTCTTTAATTTTCATACTTTTGCACCGATTTTCCCCGGCTAAAACCCAAATATAAAGTTTTGCATGGGTTCGAATACACTATATATTAAGTTTCATGTCTGTAGACCGAAAACTGACAGAAGAATTTGGTAGGCAAAATTTTTTAAGCAAGTGTGTATGTGTGTGTATATATATATATATATATATATATATATATATATATATATATACACACACACACACACACACACACATATTGGGGTGGAAAGGGCTCCCGTAAGCCGTGGTGAAGGCAACCTTTCTAGGAGAAGCAAATCTCTGATTTAAAAAACAAAGCAGAAGACCAGTACCCGCATTAAGCTGGTCTGCAGTTTAATTTGTTGCTGGCTATCTTGCTCTTGCTTGTTGCTGGATCTCAACATTTTGAACCGAGAGAGAGACTTAGCTGTCGTACAAAGCTAAGACTCTGTAACATCATCTTTGTATAGATACTCCCTCAGGCATTTGGGCTCTTGGATTTTAAATGTCTGAGGGAGTGGCACTCGTCTGACAAGACGTTGCAATCATCATATATATATATATATATACACACATAAATATATATAGAAAAAGGTTTGTATTTATTATAAACTTTTTACGCAAATATTACGCATGTATAAATCATGTAGAATATCTGCATGAATATAATTACACTTAATAGTTAATTAAAGGTGATCATCCCATAAGAAAAACGAAAAATCTAATAGGGAATTAATTTAAATGAATGTTTAAAAGAATATGCAAATTAGCTGGATCTTTTGCAGATGAATGCAATTCCACGACCCAAAGTTTTTGTTTGTTTTTTAAATAAATAAATAGAAAATGAAAATGGTTTTTAATATAAATACACAAAAAAAATAAAAATAAATAAAAATTATAGGAGCATAGATTCTATGGTTGAAACTTTATGATAATTGGTAAAAAAAAAAAAAAGAACCTATATTTTCAAACCAATAAAATATGCCCAAATTTACCTACCTATATATATATATATATATATTTATATTTTTATATTGTGTACAGAAAGTTGTTAGTTGAGACAGATCATTGGTACCGTCGGTTTCAAGCCCGATAATAAGGCCCGTTTAAGGTATCCTTATCAAGCTCTCTTCAGCCAATATATATATATATATATATAGTGTCTAGGACAGCTTTAATTTTGCTGCTTTGCTTCGGTTATCCCTCTTGTGGCCTTGCCAGGCCACTTTATATATATATATATATATATATATATGGATGAAACACTAGTGTCTGTAGATATTTAATTATTATAGTAAAAAAATAATTATGACAGCCCCTTTAAGAAATTCGTTTCTTATCGTTGAGCACTTTCACTTGAATTAAAGTCGGTCAATTTAGCTCTTACGCATAGATTATCGTATAACGATTAGATCACTGTCTGACTGACGTAAATGAACATTTAAAATTAAAATGTTTAAATTCAACGTTATTTCACGCGGTTAATGGTAACCGAATGGATTAGGTCTTCGCTAATCGAACCAGAGATGTCTCGTGTTGCGGGGGGTCAAATCGTTTGACTGGTATTAATCGTGACACTCTGCACTG
This sequence comes from Euprymna scolopes, assembly GCF_053919585.1. Classification (NCBI taxonomy): domain Eukaryota; kingdom Metazoa; phylum Mollusca; class Cephalopoda; order Sepiida; family Sepiolidae; genus Euprymna; species Euprymna scolopes. Next base: position 52,534,180 of record NC_136525.1, on the reverse strand, counting down.
AAGATTCCCGAAAGGATGAAACACTAGTGTCTGTCTGTATTTAATTATTATAGTAAAAAATAGTTTATATATATATATATATATATATATATACACACACACACAGTCTATTAATAATTTGTGCCAACCTAAAATAAACAATTTTTTCCGGTGTGTGTGTGGAGGGGGCTATGAATTCACAACCATCATTACCAATCATCTGTGTGGCATCTTATCGTCCACTTGACGCTCACTTAACCCTTATCCTCGAGTAGCTTTTCAGCTTTGGTAAGTGGTGATTGCTTACTAAAGAAAATCTCATCAGATGAACTGAAATGCTGAACGAAGAAAAAAAAACTCAAGGAGGGGAGGGGATACAAACTTGGAGTTAATAGCTTCTATTATTAAGTGAGTGATGCGACAAAGAGAAAGGGGTTGGGGGGGGATGAAGATGAGGATGCTGCCAGGTATCTGCAGAAACAGAAGGCAAGTAGACAGATGCTACCGTTGCCAAGTATAGGATCGCACAAGGAGGAACTCAAGTAAGACAAAAGAGAAAGAAGAAAAAAAAGAAAAGAAAAAGGAAAAGAAAAAAAGGAAAAGAAAAAAAGGAAAAGAAAAAAAGGAAAAGAAAAGGGAAAAAGAAAAGAAAAAAGAAAAGAAAGAAAAAATTAAAAAAGAAACAAAGGAAATGCTAGAACCCCACAACGATGATGGGGGCGGCGGCGGCAACGACGACTGCATTGAAGTCGATCAATATCCATAGAAGGGAGCTGAAGACAGAACAGACGTGGAATCTGTGCCAGGGAAGCAAACATGCCAAAATTACACCTACATTGACTATTAAAAAAAAAAAAAAAAAAAAAAAAAAAAAAAAAAAGCAATTTCTCCCCCCCCCCCCGCCAACTATTTTCTAAATTTTTGTGAGAAGTCCCCGTATCTAGGGGGGTAGGGGGCAAAATTGATCGATTGGTCTGTTACGCTTAAGTTTAAAATACATTTTGCTTTACAAATTCCAGACATTTTTTTTTTTTTTTTTTTACTTTTCTTTAGATGCAATGAGTCAGTTAGGTTTCAGTTTTAAACGGCATCTTCATCAGTCGACCACACTCGACCATACTTTGGACTGCCACGCTTTATCGTGAAACCCTACCTTCGTCGGTCTGCCACGATTTGGCTTTTATGAATATATAATTTTTTTTATTTTCTTTAGTCATATTTTGCAAGATATGACTAAATTTACATCAAGAAAATAAAAAATTATGAATTTGTTTTTGAGTGAACACTATCAACGATCCTTTTTGGAATTCAATGATTCTAATCTTTTGAATATTTTTCAACCTGGAAAAAAAAGGGAGAAAATATATATATATATATATATATATATATATATATATATATATATATATATATATATATATATATATTCCAGGTTGAAAAATATTCAAAAGATTAGAATCATTGAATACCATATATATATATATATATATATATATATATATATATATATATATATATATATATATATATATATATAAGTAGGTTGTAGTTTGCTTGAAGCATTGTTGAAGAAAATTATAAGGTAAAATTAAAAGCCAAGAACAATGCGAGATTTTTTTTTTATATAGAGTAAAATTAAATGCAAACAAAAGAAATAAAGTTCTCTTTTTTGTTGTTTGTTTTTTCTTTTTCACACAAATTTTAACTCTAAACAACAGTAATTTTTTTTTTCTGTTGTATTCAATGGTGATATAAATCTCAATATATTTCAGACTTATTAGTCCATTTTCAAGAGAAGACAGCGGAAGAGGCTTCCGCTGTCTTCTCTTGAAAATCCGCTGTCTTCTCTTGAAAATGGACTAATAAGTCTGACATATATTGAGATTTATATCACCATTGAATACAACAGAAAAAAAAAATTACTGTTGTTTAGAGTTAAAATTTGTGTGAAAAAGAAAAAACAAACAACAAAAAAAAGAACTTTATTTCTTTTGTTTGCATTTAATTTTACTCTATATAAAAAAAAAATCTCGCATTGTTCTTGGCTTTTAATTTTACCTTATAATATATATATATATATATATATATACTTCATTTACTCACATAAATTAATGTACGAAAGTATAAATTTGTGCATGAACTTTAAGTATTTACTTCAAAAGTGCTCAATACGTAGGTAGAGCTACTTAGTAAGTTATAAAATATATTCGGCGATTAAGCTACACGGATTATTCCGCGTTTCATCCACTCTAGGACTCTTCAGGCTTATGTGCATAAGCCTGAAGAGTCCTAGAGTGGATGAAACGCGCAATATTCAGTGTAGCTTAATCGCCATATATATTTTATAACTAAGTAGCTCTACCTACGTATTGAGCACTTTTGAAGTAAATACTTAAAGTTCACGCACAAATTTATACTTTCGTACATTAATTTTATGTGAGTAAATGAAGTAAGTATATATATATATATATATATATATATATATATATATATATATATGAGAGAGAGAGAATAAATGACAAAAAGTTATATTCCAAAATTCATGATGTTGACCATCTTATAATTTATTCCTTTAATTCAGTTGACTTATACAATTCTTGACAGTATCTGTTTCGTAGCGTAAAATCAATCACTTAATTATTATATCAATCAGTGACTCTATTATACCCTCTTTGTCATTTATTCTCTATATTGCTCTGTAATTACATTGAGCTTCTTAAATAAGGATTGATATATATTATATATATATTCAGTTGTTATAGAAAACGAGTTCTTGCTGTGAATGTCTTACAAGGAGGAACCAGAGCCTGGAGATCAGTCGAGCATCTTCTATATGAAAGACAAATGCGAGAAAGGTGTTAGAGAGAATAGAAAAGATCACTCCCCCCCACACACACACCCACCCACTAGATTTCGAAGGTGATTTTGTACTCTTGAAAGAGTGCTCTGATTTGCGCCCACCCACGTGAAAGCAGAACTCCTCCTTAGAGTCAGGGTTAGAAAATAAGCCTTTATTATGACTGCAATAAATACATTCATCGTAGTTACTCTCTCTCGCAAAACCTAAGGCTCATAAGAGTAGTGGTTGATGGGCAGAAATCAGAGGTCCACAGTATTAATGCTGGAGTCCCTCAGGGGTCCATCTTGGGCCCAACTCTCTTCTTGATCTACATCAATGATCTCCCAAAACACATACTTAAATCATTCGTTGACATCTATGCTGAGGACACGACCATCTACGACAGCACATCAAAGGCTGTAAATGACAAAGCGCTCTCTGATTCTCTCTCATCTGATCTTGAGTGCATGGTACAGTGGGGGAAGAGGTGGCTGGTTACTTTCAATGCATCTAAAACAAAGCTCCTATTTTTACATCATCAACGCTCTGATCTCCATCTGGCATCAATTGAAATGGATGGCTCTCGTCTTGGGGAGGCTCCATGTTTTGACAAGCTTCTGGGTTTGACCTTTACTCCTGATCTGAAATGGAACACGTACATTAAGTCTGTTGCCCAGGTCACTGGGAAAATGGTGGGATCCTTCTACCGCTCCAGAAGATATCTCACTACTGATGCAATTCTCTATCTATATAAAAGTCAAGTATGTCCAAGGATGGAATACTGCTGCCATATCTGGGCAGGAGCTGCTAAAAACAGCCTATCCTGCCTTGATAGAGTACAAAATAGACTTTGTGGCTTAGTGGGGGATGCCCTTTTCTCTTCCTTGCAACCTCTCTCCCACAGAAGAGACATTGCGAGCCTATCCTTGTTTTATCGTTATTTCCATGGCAAGTGCTCCTCCGAGCTCCAATCTCTGGTCCCCCCCCCTCCGCCAATCTTTCACAAAAAACACCCATCTAGCTGAAACCACTGTCAGTAATTTTCCCCACTCTTTATCTGTGCCTAAATCCAAACGTAGATTCCATGAACAAAGCTTATTTCTTAGAAGTGCACGCCTGTGGAACTCTTCAGCATAAATGGAGACCCCACAATATTATTGTAGCCCTTTTGTTAAAACTGTAACAATATTTATCTAAGTAATCTGGTTGATGCAGTGCCAGAATCAGTGCCTAAATCAAAACGTGGATTCCATAAACAAAGCTTCTTTCTTAAAACTGCACGCCTGTAGAACTCTGTTCCGTCTGCCTGCTTCCCACCTAACTACAACCTGGATGTCTTCAAGTCCAACGTAAACAAATTCCTGATGAACCGCCCCCCTTAAATAGACATTTTTATTAAATCCCCACAGTAACGTACGGTACATGCAATAAACCTTATCCCTGAGTGGCTTCCGGGCCTTGATAAGTGGTGACCACCTTGTAAAAGAAAAAAAGAAAAGAATATATATGGTTATTATTGTTTATCTCCAATATACTTGGGTTTGTTTTACAATACACATAGATTCGAAAAAGTTGTCAAAAAACAAATATATAACAAATAAATGTTATCAAAGGCAAGATAAGTTACTTTTCTACCTAACTGGATACTTTTTTAGTGTTTTTATCCAATGTAACATGTTTATTCAGCTCGAAAAACATACAGTGTTTACCGATGTATTGGAAAATTTAAAATGGCGCCAGCCTCTTTGTTGAACACGGTAAGTTTGGGAAAAGGAGTTAAAAATAAAAATATGAGTCTGTGACATATTTCCATTGTATGGACGTTGGCACAAACGGAAACCCCACGATATCATTATACCATCTTTAGACAGAACAGATACTACTCTTGTATCCTTGTCAGAAGACCAAAAAGGTATTTTTTAGTTTCACGTACGGCCCAAAAGTGGCATCATTTATCATTTATTTTATTATTTAAAAAAATTTTTTTTTTTTTTTACATTACGACTTTGGTGATTGGGAGATCCTATTTATTGAAGGTGAGAGTGGTAGCATGCTGCGAACATTAAATTAGTATATAGATACGCTAATTTGATGTTCCTGGTATTTTTTTTTTTACAATCAAGGCCTAGAGGCCACTCGAGGATAAGGGTTAATAAGTGTACAGTGGTCAATGGTACAATGTCGTAGTAATTGTTAGTGGAAATTTGGTAAATTGGATTACTTAAAGGGAACGGCTCATCAAGAACTTGTTTACATTGGACTTGAAGATGATCATATTATAGTCACCGGGAAAGCAGACAAATGGAAGAGAGTTCCACAGGTGTGCAGTTCTAAGAAAGAAGCTTTGTTCATGGAATCTACGTTTGGGTTTAGGCACAGATAAAGAGTGGGGGTGAATTATTGATGTTGTCGCCTTCTGTCCTTTTTAATAAATAGGATCTCCCGATCGAATAATTTATAATCTGGAAACCGTGACACACGTACGTATGTTTTAATTCATACAGGAACTGAGGCATGTGCATGCGAGTATTATGTTCTTTTTACACAATTCACTTCCTGCAAGTAAAAAAAAAAAAAAATACTCAAACTGAGATCGAAACCAAAACCTACAGACAGTGAATCAAGTACGATAACCATTATGCCAGCTTGACACGTTCTTTAAAAAGTGTTTTCAAACCTACTTATCCTTAACATAAGGAAACTGTCATGGTAAACCATTCACGCATGCGCATTTGCGAAACAGTTCAGAAACAGATAAAAATCCGTTGACCCCCCCCAAAGTATCCATTTTTCAATTTTTACCCCTTTAGCAGCCCCCCCCCCTCATCGAATAATCTGGAAACCGTGACACAAGTTGAAGGTACTACGCAATTAATATATAGATACTATAAAACATGATAACAATACTCCATACATAGTTTGATTGTAGATTTGTAGAGATAGAAGATCGCCTCAGGTTTTTTTAAAAAAGAAATCTAAGTGACATGAAAATATACGTATTCTACGATAGGAATAAGAAACTTAAAAATAAAAATCTAGCTGACCCGGTTCGTCGCTGCCCACATTCTATTTTTTTTATGGAGAAAACAAATAATTTGTTTATTTTCTGACTTCGCTATTTTATCTAAATACTAGCAGGCCGCCCGGCGTTGCCCGATTGCAAAATACATGTAAATATTATATTTTAATTAATGCAGAATTCTTATCTTTACAATTATATAAATGCAACTTTATCTGTGTGTGTGAGTTCGTTCCGTATAGAGTCCGTATAGATTTCCGTTAAAATTTACAGAACTTTAGTGTATAAGAGTGGGAGTGATCTTAGTTAAGTTTTTTCTCAGAATATCCCCTGATAATTACCGATAATCGAAACTGTTATTTTAATTTATCTATTATCGAGAAAGCCATTTTTTCCATGTTTTCGCTTAGCAACAATGATAGAACAACGGGCTGTGAAAATTCTACTGTGGGTAAGTTGATAGGGTGTTTTTTTTGGGGGGGGGGATTGCATCACATGGTCTGTTGGTTGGTTGGTTGTTTTTGTTTTACGGCATATCAACCCTTTTCGGGTTATTTAATTCTGAATCCAAAGATTTTGAAGAAAAAATTTTGTTAATAGAATATATTTGTTGTTTTCACGTCGGTTTCTATTTGACCCATAGTTGGGACCCTAACAGGTACTACCACTCCGGGTCAGAGTGGACCTGGGAGCAATGGTAATTAAAGGGTGGCTCCACACTCCTCAAAGCCCAAAAGCTGGGGCCTCGCCACTGGATATAGTTTAAGGTCATATCCAGGACCCCCATTGAGGGACTTTTACTCTCTGCAGGGAGGCAGTCGGCATATTCTAATGCCCCACCGACAGGGCCCACATGGTCTGTAGGTTCAAACTCTGCACGTAAATTTCTTAATGTTTTTTTTTCGTTAACTTGAAAGAAGTTTATACAAAATAATTGTATAAAAGAAACAGTAGGTTCTCTACAGTGCAATGTAGAATAACATATATTTTGGACTAAGTTACTGCATGGAGGCATGTGAAGCTTTCTCCCGGGCGATTTCACGGATTTCGATGACAATAAAAATATAAGAGTGTGAAATATTGGTTGATCATCATTCAATCCCGGGCAACGTCGGGGCTTCCATGCTAGTTTATTATAAACAGACGCAACGTTAAGTTCTTTTTTTTAAAAGTAAAAAAAAAAAAAAAAAAAGAGAAAACTGAGATATGTGCATGCGAGTATTCTAAACAGTTTACTTTTTTAAAGTAAAAAAAAAATAAAAATATTCGAGCCAATATCAAAACTAAAACCTAAAGACAGCGAGTCAAGTACGATAACCAAACCATTAGGCCAGCTTTACACGATCTTTAAAAAAAGTTTTCACACCTACTTGTGAACGATGCATGCATGCGCAGTCATGAAACAGTTGACAAACAAATAATCTTGACGACACCCCCAAGTACCGATTTTTAAATTCTGGCCCCTTAGCAGCTCTTTTTCTAGGTGAAAACCGATTAAAAAGTTTTCCACGTGTCTGAATACCCTATATACCAAATTTCAAGTCTGTAAAACAAAGATTTGATTGTATAAAGCTGAGAATTTTATAGATGTAGAGATTAATCATCCTTTAAAAGAGAGCTTTCCGAAGATATTCAATGTGACCATTTATGGATCATAAAAAATGTACAATAAAGATAGGCGTTTGATATATATATATATTGTTAACTATATTTTTTTTTTTTTTTTTTTTTTTTTTTACAAAGGCATCACCACATTATCAAGGCCCAGAGGCCACTCAAGGATAAGGGTTAAAGAGTGTACAGTAGAAGTTGGTCAATATAGTAATCATTAGTAATGAAAATTTGGTAAATTTAATAACTTATATGGAACGGCTCATCAAGAACTTATTTACCTTAGACTTGAACACAACCATATTGTAGTCAGCCGGAAAGCAGGAAAACGGAAGACAATTCCACAGGCGTGCAGTTCTAAGAAAGAAGCTTTGTTCATGGAATCTATGTTTAGGTTTAGGCACAGATAAAGAGTGGGGGAAATTATTGATAGTGTTTACAGCTAGACGAGTGTTTCTTGTGAAAGTTTGGCGAGGGGGGACCATAGATTGAAGCTCAGTTGAACACTTTCCATGAAAATAACGATACATCAGAGACAAACTCGCAACATCTCTTCTGTGAGATAGAGGTAGTAAGGAGGAGAAAAGGACATCTCCTACGAGGCTACGAAGTCTATTTTGAACTCTATCAAGGCAGGACAAGTCCTTTCTAGCAGCTCCTGCCCAGATGTGGCAACAGTATTCCATCCTTGGACGTACCTGGCTCTTATATAGATAGAGAATAGCATCAGATTGCAGGATTGCTTAGATCAGCGGTTCTCAACCGGGGGCGAATCGCCCCCTAGTGGGCGAAAATCAAATTTTGGGGGGCGATTTTCAATCAATTTTATCTATGAAAAATTTTGACATTTTTGCGAGTAAATATTTTAAATTTTT
>NC_136525.1:52408357-52520857 GCF_053919585.1 Euprymna scolopes | reverse complement strand
TGAGGCAGAAGATGCTATAAAAGTATATATGTACTAACAGGCCACCCGGTCTGTTCTGCACACAGACAGACAAGGTCATACACACACACACACACACATATATATACTAGCAGATGTATACGGTGTTGCCTGGTATTAAACTAAATTCCTTAAAAGATGAAATAAAATAAAAACTGAAGAAAAAAAAACGGAAACAAACTCAGACATGTGCATGCGAGCATTATTTTTTTTTCACTTCTTGTAAGTAAAAAAAAAAAAATACTCGAGCTGAGATCGAAACCCAAACCTAAAGACAGCGAGTCAAGTACGACAACCATCAGGCAACCTTGCCACGACCTTTAAAAAGGGTTTTCAGACCTACTTATTCTTAAAATAAGAAAGCTTCAGCCTCTGTCCCATCGACGAAACGTTGCATCTCTCTGCCTGTTCTACAAGTATTTTAATGGTGAATGCTCTGACGAACTGCAGACACTTGTGCCCCCACGACGTAGACACCCTCGACAAACCCGACAGGCAGCTAAAGCCCACCCCCACACAGTAGAGATCCCTAGATATAAAAGATCTTTCTACTCCAGTAGTTTCTTCCCCAGAACCGCTAAACTCTGGAATTCCATTCCAGGTTCCTGCTTCCCTAACTGTACTGACATGCAGAAGTTCAAGTGTAACGTGAACCGACATCTTACTGCCAGAATCCCAACATAGTGCCCCAGTAGTTGCTGCCCCTGATAGTAGCCCCCTACACCAAAGTGGCAATGGACCTTGTTTGGAGTGAAAATGTAATAAAAAAAATAAAATAAAATAAATTAAAAAAAAGCTGTCATGTGAACAACGCGCAGATGTGCAATCGTGAAATGAAACAAACAGATAAACATTCGATGACTCCAAGTACCAATTTTAACTCCTTAGCAGTCCTTCCCCCCCCCCCGGATGAAAACCGATGAAAAAGTCTCCCACATGTCTGAATACCGTATATACTAAATTTCAAGTTTGTAGATAAAAAGTTGTGTTCACACACACACACACATATTCTTACTTTTATAGACTAGCATGGCTACCCAGCATAGCCAGAAGCAAAAGTGTAATATAACTTCTATCCCTCCCCCCCTTCCCTATTTACTAACTCCTGTTTTCTTTGTCCAGACCATTCTTCTCTCTGTACACACACAACTGGAGTCAGCATAAGGGAAATAACTCTGAAAAAAAAAAAAATCAAAGTTACTTCCCTTCAGATGATAACATTAAAGGATGTGTGCTCGTCTTGATAACATTAAATGATAAAAATGGTCATTTGATCTCCAAAATATGAATATATATTTGTTGAAATTTTAGATACGATACATTTGGAGTTACACCGATTTAAAAAAAATACACACAAACGCAACACTGTGAGTTTTTGTTGTGCATTTTTCAAGTTTTAACTGGAAACAGAAGCAGACATTTCCCTTTTACATGATAGACTAGCAAGGGTACTCACCGTTGCTTAGAGCACAATGTAACCTATTTCTATTAAACAAGTTAAACCAGATATAGTGATTTGGGACAGAGCAAACAAAAAAGCGACCGTAATAGAGGTCAGTGTACCCAATGATACAGGGCTTAACAGAGTTGAGAGGGAAATAACAAAGTATCAAGGACTTATGTATGATATGAAACGAAATTGGAAATTAAAAGACGTTTCAATTATACCAGTCATCATAGGAGCAACTGGGCTTATGAAAAAGAACTTTAAAAAGTACATAGCAAGCATACCCGGTGAACCAAGTGCAAGTGAAATACAAACGATTGCACTGAAAGGGACGGCTAGAATCCTGAAAAGATCTCTTGGTTGGACTCACTAAAATAGGGGTAAATGTCAGACATCTGGTTGGATGTCCCATCCCCTAGAAGAAAAAGTTTAAGAAAAATGAAAAAAAAAAAGTGTTAAACCTATCACTCTGCCTCTATCTTTCATCAACTCCGTCTCTATACTCAACCCAGCCCATTCCTTCAACTGGACACACACACCTCTGCGCTATATAATAAACTCCTCGAGTAATGAGTAGGGTTGTGACAACAGCATATTCATTTCATTATTTTGACTCTCAGGTATATATCCGACGCAGTAAATCAACCGAGAACCAGATCAGTCTATATAAAAACATATAAGATTAACGGATATATATATTCAAGAGTCAAAACAATGAAAAGAGTATGCTGTTGTCACAGCCCTAGTCATGAGTCAACATTGCCTTTCCAAATTAGTACATACTATTGATACCCCCCCCCCCTCAATGAAACCTGGCTCAGTTGACTCGTAGAGAATGGATATTTTTTTTTTCCTAACTTTTAATTATTCATCCAGGGTTATGCTAATTAAAAGAAAATTACCAACTTTGTAGAGGTTTGTTGTGTAGTTTTAATGCTTTAGATGAACGTACAAACGTACCAACACACAGACAACTGCTATTTATATAATAGAGTATGATTTGTTTTATTTCAAGATTGTTTGTTTAAACTTATCTAAAGTTTCCCAAGCAATCAAGCACCGAGTCAAAAACAAAAACAAAAACTTGTGATAATCAATTTCTTCTCATGTGGACACACCTGCTGATAAATGGTAATTAGAAAATGGCTTCAGCGAAAGTGATCGATATATATGATCAGGAAAAAAGTGGTCAATATATATAATCAGGAAAAAAAGTCTTAAAAAGAAAGTAAAAAATATACGCCCAATGAATTTTCACAATAAAAATTGCGGTTGGAAGTTATGGATTGATTGAGTGGTTGTTTTTGTTTTACGGCATATCAACCCTTTTCAGGTTATTTCATGCCAAATCCAGAATATATTTGTTTTTATTTATTTTTTTTTTCAAGTCAGTTTCTATTTAATCCATAGTTGGGACCCTAACAGGTACTATCATTCTGGGTCAGAGTGGACCTGGGAGCAATGGCAATTAAAGGGTGGCTTCACACTCCCCAAAGCCCGCAAGCTGGGTGGGGCCTCACAATCGGATATAGTTTAAGGTCATATCCAGGACCGGAAGTTATGGAAGGAGTTAGACTCGTGTGAATGGAAGGAACAGAAATTATTTTTTTTAGCGTATATAAGACTAGATAAATATTTACAAAGCATACGATTCATACATTTCATGACCGAGTGAATAAATAAATAAAAAGCTGTTGGAGTAGCAATACAGTTAATATTGTATTTACATATCGATTTAATTGGACAAAATTTCAGCAAGCATTTTCTATCAACCAATCAGAAAACTCTAGCACTCAGTATACACATGAATGAAGATAAGACTCTGCAAAAATATGGTTGGTTGGTTGTTTTTGTTTTACGGCATATCAACCCTTTTCACGGTATTTAATGCCGAATCTAGTGATTTTGAAGAAAAATTTTTTAATAGAATATATTTGTTTTTTTGTTTTTTTTTAAAGTCAGATTCTATTTAACCCATAGTTGGGACCCTAACAGGTACTACCAGTCTGGGTCAGAGTGAACCTGGGAGCAATGGCAATTAAAGGGTGGCCCCACACTCCACAAGGCCTGCAAGGTGGGGCCTCACCATCGGATATAATTTAAGGTCATATCCAGGACCAAAAGAGAGAATGAAAAAAAGATAGCTAGATAGATAGATAGAGAGAGAGAAAAAGAGAGAGCGAGAAAGAGAGAGAAAGAGATAGAGAAAGAGAGAGAAAGAGAGAGAGAAATATATATATTACATCTGGTTGAGATTACTTTATAAATATTAATTCTTTAATATTTATAATTTACTTTAGTTTGCCATCTTGGATCATTTTGGTAAACTTAACTGTAATTCTTATATATATATATATATATATATATATATGGCAATTAAGCTACAAAGAATATTCCGCATTCCATCCATGCTAGGATTCATCAGGCTTAAGATGAATCCTAGCGTGGATGAAACGTGGAATATTCTGCATAGCTTAATTGCCATATATATTTTATAACTTACTACCTAGCTCTACCTACATATTAAGCACTGTTGGAGTAAATACTTGAAGTTTACGCATAAAGTTATACTTTCATATAGTAATTTGTGATTAAATGAAGTAATCATATATATATATTTATTAACCCTTATCCTCGAGTGGCCTCTTGGCCTTGATAAGTGGTGATGCCTATGTAAAAAAAAAAAAAGAAATATATTAGTGTTGAGGAAAGAAAGATACACACAAATTACTAGCCAAGAATTTGCTGGTTATGGCATTATTTGGTTAGGATTACTATATGAATATCAATATTAGATTTTAGTTAGGATTACTATATGAATATTAATATTAGATTTTAGTTTACACTTGCTTTTGTCTGGTAAACTTTTCTTTCCTATTACCTGAATTGATTATACATATATATATTATATATATATAATTTAAAGCGGTTTAGAACAGTAGTCTAAAGAGCAGGTTGTATTTTAATGTGATAGTAAAATTACTAATTTAATTAAAATACAAGAAAAAGCAGTGCTCGTTGTAATTTAGACATATAATAAGCTCGATAGGCAAATATCCTAGAGCTATTTTAATATTCAGTAATGTGATTGATAATTTAAAATTCAAATTAAAATTAAAAATCTGTTTCATAAGAACAACAACAAAGTCAATAAATTTTTAACTTTGTTGTGTTCCTTCTAATGAAACAGATTTTTAATTTTTAATTATAATTTGAATTTTAAATTATCAATCACATTACTGAATATATATATATAAAATCAATTCTTTTTGTGTATAGCTTCTACATTCTGCATAATTGCATAGAATTTAATATAAAAACCTAGTACATGGAAATGTGTGTGTGTGCATATATATATGTGTGTGTGTGTGTGTGTGTGTGTTTTTATTACCGTTTTATCCGTTTGGTTACATATGCTTCGGATCGCTATTTCCATGGCAGGTACTCGTCTGAACTCCAATCCCTGGTTCCCCCTCGCCAATCTTTCACAGAAAACACCCGTCTAGCTGAATCCACTGTCAAAAATTTCCCCCAATCTTTATCTGTGCCTAAATCAAAACGTGGATTTCATGAACAAAGCTTCTTTCTTAGAACTGCACGCCTGTGGAACTCTGTTCAGTCTGCTTGCTTCCCACCTGACTACAACTTGGATGTCTTCAAGTCCAACGTTAACAAATTCCTAATGAACCGCCCTCTTAAGTAAACACTTCATTAAATCTCCACACTAACATAACTTGCAATAACCCTTATCCCCGAGTGGCTTCCGGGCCTTGATAAGTGGTGACCACTGTGTAAAAAAAAAAATAAAAAAATGTTGGACCATGTTTATGATTCAACAGCTTCGTCAAATGTACACATGCATGTGTCTGCATGTATGCGTATTTGCGCATGCGTTGGCGTATGTATTAAATCTTAAATACCTAAAAAAAACTCATCGTCAACTGAACATTCTAAATGGAACCTTTTAGTTATCAAACACATATGACACGTACACAAACCCTCTCTCTCATCTATTTCATATAGCTAGCTAAACAACCAAAAGCAGTCAAAATTTTAAAACCTAAAAATTGAAATTCCTCCCCCTCCTCACCTTACCCCCCCCTTTTTTTACCATCCTCTCTCCCTCTCCCCTCCCTATATCCTATATCTCCACCCACACTACAATCTAATGTATTTTAACCTTCAAAACTTAAATATTGTCGATATCCGTCTCCCTCCCCCTTATTATCTCTTACCCCCCCTACCCCTCCGTATTTCCTCTAAATTTCTGTAAGGTCTGGCGAGGCTGTTGGATCATAAACATGGTCCAACATCCGAAACATATGTAACCAAACAGATAAAGCGGTATTAAAAAATAAAACACCTATTTGCTCTGCAATAGTATTGAGCACTCTCTTCAGGTTTTTACTGATTACCAGTTTTACCAAATATATATATATATATATATTTATTTCGGCGAATAAGGTGGGGTATAGAATTGGAACAAATTTGCATAAATTTATCATATATTGATGGTATAAGACGACTGCTAAATAACGAAACCATGTTTGTTTAGCCAAGACTAGAGATTGCAACACCCGGTATCTTATGAAATATTGTTTTTTGCAAGATGATTTTTTAACGCCGACATATACGGTATATGTGTATGCGTATATATATCTGATAGGGAACGCGGTTGGAGCACTCTATGCTTTGGTTTCAATTCTAGCTGATGGCACCCCAGTCACTTTTGTTTTAAACTTTTGAAATCACTATATATTAAGGTACAATATAATAATCAATAAAGAATTGGCTCTGTAATTTAAGTATAGTTTACAATCTGCCAAGGCTAGTAGAAAAATAATTACAAGTAAAAATAGAATTTATTAAATTATCGAGTTTTATTGTATGTTTTAATGCGGAAGAGTTGTGCAACCAATTCAGTATGAGAAACTGACTTACCTCTCGACTTAAATTAAGGGTCTGAAATTTTTTAAGCCAATGCATTTCATAATGTAATCGCTGTGAAAAATACATCTTGCTTATCTACGAGATCATTTTTCGTAATTTTTGGAATTTATACTAATTTCGACATGTATTGCTTTCACCTGAAATGCATTGGTCCAAAAGATCGCTCATCTACACCTACACCTGACTCAGTGCTCTGTAATGGAAATCGAGGTCAACTAGAATTAAAAGGTCCGCAATTTCTAAACTCAAAAATGTCAGAACGTAATTGGGGATTAATTTTTTTTTGTTAGAAATACATCTAACACATCGTCTACTGGATCATTTTTTCGTAATTTTGGAATTCATACTAATTTCTTCATGACAGGTAAGTACGTAATGTTTTCACCTGAAATGCGTTGATTTAAAAAGATCACCAGTCTACACAAGCACTCAAAATTTTTAATTAACTTCATGTCAATCTTAAATTCAAGACGATAATGTTTGATTGTCAGAAATTTGACAACTACATCATGCCTCCCATTTTATTGTTTTGAACCAATCGGGTTGGTCGGTTTTATTCTCTGGGAAGCGTTGTGCTTTTGCAGGCTTTTTGTATTTTGTGTGCTTGCTTTACAGTTTCAGTGAAAAACTTGAACTGGACGGATGGGCGGGATCCGCTCCAGTCACATCAAGCAACCGAATTCTAGAAGGACATTTGAAACTCACCCCCCCCCATAAGTCCAGATACAATCACGTTGACATACCGGTTCTTGCCAGATCAAAGTTAAGCAACGTTGAGGTTGGCCAATACCAGATGAGTGACCATTTTGGAAGGTAAGGCGCTGTATGTACCGCGAGGTTAAATACTAGGTTGAGAAACTGGCGTGGTCTACCCTCCTCTCAAGGATAGATGGGACTCTCTTAAGCCGTGGTAGGCAGTCCATCTAGTGATGGCGTCACCATAAAAAATACCCTTAATAGCCGTGGCGAAGCATCAAGTATTCAGCTACCGACAAGATTTGGATTACACTATAAACTCGTGTAGTGAGTTCAATCTCAGCTGCAGCTGGATGGTCTATAAGTCTGCTAGAGACTTGAAACAATTTATTTTATGCCTAAATATAGGCACAGCTTCATTAAGGTCACTGGAAAATGGTGGGATCGTTATACCGCTCCAGTAGCTATCTCACTACTGATGCAATTCTCTGCCTATATAAAAGCCAAGTACATCCAAGGATGGAGTACTGTTGCCACATCTGGGCAGGAGCTGCTAGAAGCAGCTTATTCTGCCTTGACATAGTACGAAATGGACTTTGTGGCTTACTGGGGGATGCCCTTTTCTCTTCCCTGCAACCTCTTTCTTACAGAAGGTACGTTGCAAGCCTGTCTTTGTTTTATCATTATTTCCATGGCAAGTGCTCGTCTGAGCTCCAATCTCTTGCACCCACCCCCTCACCAATCCTTTACGAAAAATACCAGTCTAGCTGAATCCACTGTGAAAAATTTCCTCCACTCTTTATCTGTGCCTAAATCGAAATGTAGATTCCATAAAAAAAGCTTCTTTCTAAGAACTGCACGCCTGTGGAACTCTGTTTCGTCCGTCTGCTTCCCAGCTGACTACAATCTGGTTGTCTTCAAGTCCAATGTGAACAAATTCTTGATGAACCGCCTCTTTGAGTAATCCAATTTACCAAATTTCCATTACTAAGGATTACTACGATATTATCCCATTGAGTGCTGTAGACTAAATAACCCTTATCCTCGAGTGGCCTCTGGGCCTTGATAAGTGGTGAATTCTATGTAAAAAAAAAAAAAAAAAAATGTAGTGATCCGTTAAGAAACTTACATTGCTATGAATTGCCGTACGAACATTTATCATGGACTTCTGCACTATGCTGACAGTGTGAATATTGGATCCTTTACATCAGAAGGCATCATATATACTCGTACGGTTGCAAACTCTTATCTTTGGAGACAGAATGAACCTGCTTTCAGTTCCTGTTGAAGAACCAAAGACTATTATCTTACGAGGTTGTTAACAGCTCTGTTTACAGAGGCAAAAGATGGGAATTTTTTTTTTTTTTTTTTTTTTTTTTTCAACCGAGGATCAATAAAATTTGTATTGAATTTTAAAGATAGGCCCTTTGTTATGATTGCCTTGTTTTGTTTTTGCCAGACGAGTGCCACTCCCTCAGACATTTAAAATCCATGATCCCAAATGTCTGAGCGAGTATCTATACAAAGATGATGTTTTGGAGCAAAAAAAAAAAAAAAAAAGCGGTAAGAAAGATTTCTTCCGTGATATGTATACAACCATGAAATAGTACCAAATTATCTGTTTTTAGTTTTATTTATTTACTAACTGGACACCTGGCGTTGCCCGGTCGCAAAACACGCGTCAATATACCTTAATTTGTGCAGCCTTCGTATTTATTATAATAGAATCAATTCTCTATCGATTATTTCATATTATATTTTATTTTTTAAGTACGTCCAAGGATGGAATACTGCTGCCATATATGGGCAGGAGCTGCTAAAAACAGCCTATCCTGCCTTGACAGAGTACAAAATAGACTTCGTGGCTTAGTGGGGGATGCTCTTTTCTCTACCCTGCAACCTCTCTCCCAGAGAAGAGACGTTGCGAGCCTGTCTTTGTTTTATCGTTATTTCCATGGCAAGTGCTCGTCTGAACTCCAATCTCTAGTCCCCCCTCGCCAATCTTTTACGAAAAACACCCGTCTAGCTGAATCCACTGTCAAAAATTTTCCCCACTATCTGTGCCTAAATCAAAACGTAGATTCCATGAACACAGCTTCTTTCTTAGAACAGCACGCCAGTGGAACTCTGTTCCATCTGCCTGTTTCCCACCTGAACTTGGATGTCTTCAAATCCAACATAAACAAATTCCTGATTCCTGATTAAGTAGACACTTTATGAAATCTCAACACTAACGTACAACGTACTGTACATACATGCAATAACCCTTATCTCTGAGTGGCTTCCGGGCCTTGATAAGTGGTGACCTCCTTGTAAAAAAAAAAAAAAAAGCTTTTCATATTTATTATAATAGAATCAATTCTTTATCGATTATTTCATATATTTTACCCGATATATAGTGATGATTTTAAAAATTAAAAAAAAAAAAAAAAAAATTGGGTGCCATCAGCTAGAGTTTTGTTTGGTTGTTTTTTGTTTCACGGCATATCAACCCTTTCCGAGTTATTTAATGCCGAATCCAGTTATTTTAAAAATAGTATTCATGTTGCATTTGTAGCAGGTTTTTATTCTTCAAGCTCTTTGTATCTTCAATCGCTAATTTGTAGCATTTGGTTTGGTTTGGTTGTTTTATAGTGAATTTTATCGTTTTTGTTCCCCCACCTGCAGAACATGAATGAGTTTTGCAATTGGAGAGAGAAAAAAAGGGTTACAGTATTAATGTTTGGTACATTTTAAGTTATGAAACCAGTCAGGAAGTGGGGGAGATAGAAAGAGACAAGGGAAATGGGAAGGGGGGAAAGATAGGTTATGTTTTGTTTTTGGTTTTGCAGAACATAATTAATAGGGATATGACAACAGCATATTCTTTTCCTTGTTCTGATTCTCAGGTATTGATATCTTACATGTTTTTATGTAGAGTGATGTGGTTCTCGGTTGATTAATTGTAGGCACCGCCAAAAGTGGCCGCAAAATCAAGTTGTTGTTGTTTTTTAAAACTAAATTACATTTATTACAATCCATTATTTCTGAGTAACTTTTTTTTTTCCAGAAAGATAAAACCCTGAATTTTATCATATAGAAAACAGAATAATGTAAAACTTTTTCTACTATTTTTAATTCAATTTTAAATGTTAAATTTTCCCAAAAAGTTAACAATTGATATTTTTTTGTCTTGCACAAATAACGTACTTAAATATTTAAAAAAAAGGGTTTTTGAAATAATTTATTTATTTATTGTCTAACTAAGATTTAGGATGATTTTCTAAGAGAATATGCAAAAATATTATAATATAAGTACCTGAATTTCAAATAATTCCACTTATTCATATAGGTAACCAGACATTTCGCGTCGCCGTAGAGTTCAGATCGACTCTGTTTACGTTTTCTTTTGATTGAGACGAAAACTATGGAAGACCAAACAGGCCAAAAAAACTTATTTTTCAGTGACGAAAATTTCAATGTATTATTAAGCTGAGGCTGGCCAGTACCAGATGGGTGACCATTTGTATGAGTTTGGTTTTTAATGTGTATGTGTGTGGGGGCCAGGCTCCCCAAAATGGGGGGAGGGGGCAATTTAAAGCAGAATAAAAAAAAATTATTTCAGCGCGTTTGGTCCACCGTAGTCGAAAGGCGGCAAACGTTTTCAAACGAGATCGAAAAAAATGATGCTATTTTTAACACAAAGGGCACAATATTTATCGAATTTTTTTTTTTTGTATTGATTATTCAAAGCATGCTCTGTTTAATAATGGTCATGCATTATTCGGCTCGCTAAAAAAAAATTGTTAATTTATTTATCAAAAATTTTAAAATGGCTTTTTTCGTATAAATATAAAAAAAAAAATTTTTTTTGTTTTGCTTAACTTAAATTAATTATTTTACTTAACATATTCACCGAATTTCACACTTCAAAACTCAAAAGCGGGATAATTAAACACAATCGAAGTTCTGATATTCAGACGTCAAAATAAGGTATGCAAACAATGTTTTTTTGTTTGTTTTTTTTAAATCTATAATTCTGTCCCTTACAACAACACAATATGTTTTGTTCAGTTTCAGATGATTATTTTAAGCATATTTGTTCCCACTTCAAAACAAGGGGGGGTTTTGTAAGCAAAAAAAATATATATATAAATATCGTTTATGAAAAATAAGTACACTGTTATAAAGTTCATTCTTCTCCTAATAATCGCTGAAAATTTCGTATTGATCGGATAATTACCTGATTTTTGGTAGATTTTTAAAAAGACGGTCCGTCAAATAGTACTGACTTGCCCCCCCCCCCAGTTTTGGCGGTGCCTAAATGCCGCATATATACTCGAGAGTAAAAACAAAAAGAATATGCTGTTGTCACAGCCCTAATAATTAAGTTTTGCAAAAGGAAGTAGAAAAACAAAAAGCATCAATGTTAGGTGCATTTCGTCTCAAGAAGCCAATATCTTCAGACAGCCTAGTCTGGCCTTCAGGTAGAATCGAAACTAAAACATATAGCTCTTCAGCCTTAGTCGTTACCGTTTCAGCTTTCGTCAGATGGATAAGAAATAGTTAAAAATGAACCGACTTTAACCTATGTGTATTTGCGCATGCGTACAAGAGCCCTTAAAGTTTACTTACGCCTACCAAGTTTCATTTTTTATTTTGATGACCCATTAGCAGCTATTTTTATCGGCCAAAACCCCAGTAAAAGAACGGTCCACAAAAAAAATGCAATGATCTCTCTCACGTTGCTCCGTGACCTTGCGTCTCGGAGGAGATGCACTTTGAAAAAAAAAAAAAGAAGAAGAAGAAGAAGACAGATAAGCAGATACACAGACGTAATGAATTTTATAAATTACATTTATTTATTTAGCTTAGGAGTTCTTGACTGTTGTTAATTATTCTGAACTAATCCCTCGCCTCGTTTTTCGAATGATAATATTAAAAAAAAAAAAAAGAAGAAAAAAAGTAGCACGTTTTGTTTATCCTTCACAATAAAAACTATGACAAATTTAACTGATTCAAACTTCCTTCCCAGCATAAAGATTGGCGCCTCTCCCCCACCAAACACTGCTCTCCTCCACCCCTGCGTCAACTCAGCAGCACCCCATCCTTAAAGTTTAGTAAAATTAAAATCAATTTTACTTCCTTGTTTTTTATATGGCGGGGAGGGGGGGTAGTATTGTGATTAAAAAAAAAAGTAGAATAACCTTTTTTTTTACGTAGAAGAAAAAAAAATGTACTATGAGGGGGTGCGGGTGAGGCCTGGGAGTATTGTTTCTCACCTTTTCTCTTTTGTATGCTGACGTCCCACTTGCCCTCCCCCCCCCCCTGTTTTTTTTGTTTAGAAATCTTTTATTTATTGCTAGTCTTTGATGTCGTTTCATTTTTGTTGTTTTCGTTCTACATAATCTTTTTTTTCTCGTCTTTCTTTTTTTCGTCTTAAAAAAAAAAATGGCGGTACATGCAGTTTAATGTATCATTTTTTTTTTTTCATACGAAATTTTCACATAAGTTTTTTTTTTTTTTTTAAAGCTTTTGTTCTGTTTTTAGTTCGCCATAAATCAGTCATCGCATTTCTGCAGATTTATTATTAGCCTAGCAGGACTACCCGGTGTTGCCTGGGTAAAAAAAAAAAAAAAAAAAAAGTGTAACATATTTCTATTAAAAGTTCTATTAGGTTGGTGCAAAAATAATGTCGTCTTCTATTATATAGGTCCTGGATATGACCTTAAACTATATCCGATGGTGAAGCCCCAGTTTGTGGGCTCTAGGGAGCGTGGAGCCACCCTTTAATTGCCATTGCTCCCAGGTCCACTCTGACCCGGAGTGGTAGTACCTGTTAGGGTCCCAACTATAGATTAAATAGAAACTGACTTGAAAAAAAAAAAAACCCAACTTTTTCTTCAAAATCACTGGATTCGGCATTAAATAACCTGGAAAGGGTTGATATGCCGTAAAAAAAAAAAAAAAACAACGAACCAACCAACTATTATATAAATCTCACCTGTGTTTAAATGTATGCATTGTGAGAAATTCCACATACGGCAGCCATCTTTTCTTGTTGTCCGCCCACGCATTAGTGGTCGGCTGTCATTGGTTTAAATTTGAATGTGTCACGTGATTTGACTTGGCGCGCTTTTTGTATCTTGCTTTCCTTTTCAGTCTAACAGAAAGTCGGCAACGGGATAGACTCATCCCAGCGGTTCTCTCTAGAGAGAGCCAAGACAATTCCTTCATGGACACTAACCAGTTGGTGAACTGAGGCTACAACTCTACAAGCAGAGACAACTCATATTGCTGTATTTATCCTAATTAAGGATGACATTCAAGAAATGTTCTGCATGTTTATTTACCAAATATTGGATCTTATCTCATTTCATCTTGAGTCCGAAGGGGCTCACATATGCCTGATTATAGGCGCCATCATTCCTGCTGAGTTTACCATGACACATTCATGGATCCTTCCAAAGAAACAACGAACTAACATTCCAACAATTTGACTTGGCACCATTTTTGTATTCATGCGTTTATTTTTCAGTCTAAGAAAAAACACGGAACAGGATAGACTCAACAGCGGTTCTCTCTCTAGGGAGCCAAGACAATTCCTTCATGGACACCAGTCTGCGAATGAAGGACACATCTCTACAAGCAGAGACAACTTATTTTGCTGAATCTAGTCAAATCAAGGAGGACATTCTACAATTGTTCGGCATGTTATTATCCAAATATTGGATCTTATTTCATTTCTTCTTGAGTCCCAAAGGGCTCACATTATGCCTAATTATAGGCGCCATCCTTCCCGCCGAATTTACCATTAACATTCATGGATCCTTCCAAAGGAACAACCAACTAACATTCCAACAATAGGAATTCGAACTAAAGGCTCCATGCGTATGGAAGCAAATCGGGCCACCGTTTTGCAAAAGACTATACCAGAACCAAAGAACTTTTATTGCTGCTATTTGTGAATAAATTTTGAGTTTAAAGGTATGACTTTGTTTGTGGAATTCATTTGCTCCTGCAGGGAGGAAATTGAGTTGTGTGGGAAAGAAACTTCTTACAGTATCTTTGTATATCTGCCTAAAACTTTTGACAGAGCCGACAGATTTTCACGAGATCGGTATCGTTTTGAAACTCACCCCTTCACTTTTGAGGTCCCTAGATGACGGAAAGCCTTTTACTCTAATAGTTTCTTTTCTTGGATTTGATAGGCTTCGGGGTTCCCTCCCTGTTTCCTGCTTCTAAAACTGTACTAACCAGCAGAAGTTTAAATGTAATGTTAACACGCATCTAGCTGCTCAACTCCCCACATAGTCCCCTGCTGTAAACATGATCTAAAATAACTCCCTCTTACATCCAAGTGGCAACATATCTTGTTTGGGGTTAAAAAGAGTTGTTTTTTTTGTTTGTTTTTAATTTAGTGCTTTTTGCATTAGTGATGTTTTAAACCAACGCATTTCAGGTAAACACATTATTACTTATGTTTCATGGCAAAGTTGGTATAAATTTAAAAAATTATGAAAAATAATCCAGTAGATAAATAATTACAAGTAAAAAATAAAATTTATCATATTTATTTATTTATTACTAGTAGGGGTACCTGGCGTAGCCCGGGTGGAGAAGGTTGGTGTACTAAGGATATTGAGCAACCCCCAGCCCCTAAAAAAAAAAAAAAAAAAAAAAAAAAAACTAAACTTTTCTTTAATCAAAATAGCATCGAATGCTCGTGCGACTGCAAAGAAAAAGAAAAAAAAAATAGCCACAGTAGGCAGGCTTGAACCTGCAATGCAAAAAAGGCAAATGTAAAAAACGAAAAAAAAGCTAACGCGCTAGCTGTCACAACCACGACGACAGATGACGTCATGAAATAATATTGAGATTGCTGGGCGTATAACTTGCAAGAATGTTGACACAAAAAGTGATCCTTTTTTTTTTTACATAGGCGTCACCACTTATCAAGGCCGATAGGCCACCCAAGGATAAGGGTTAAAGAGTGTACAGTAGTCAGAAGGACAATATAGTAATCGATAGTAATGGAAGTTTGGTAAATTTGTTAACTTAAGTGGAACGGCTCATCAGAAACTTGCTCACGTTGGACTTGAAGACAACCATATTATAGACGGCTGGAAAGCAGGAAAACGGAAGACAATTCCACAGGCGTGCAGTTCTAAGAAAGAAGCTTTGATCATGGAATCTATGTTTAGGTTTAGGCACAGATAAAGAGTGGGGAGAATTATTGATAGTGTTTTCAGCTAGTTGAGTGTTTCTTGCAAGAAACTGCCCAGTTCACTCAGAATCAATTTTATGTGTCAATTTTTACATATTTTTCGTCCGAGAGGTAGATCTTTCTAACGATACCAATTTTGTCATGGTCCGATGTATCTGTCAAAAGATTTGGCAGACATACAAACTAACACAGGCACACACGCACACAAAAACTAACACATTTTTCATTTTATATATTAGACTAGCGGGGGGTACCCGGCGTTGCCCGGGTGTGAAGAGGTGCTATCGTAAGGTTATTAAGCAACCCAAGCCTAAAAAAAAAATGTTTCAATCGAGCGAGTACTTGTGAAAGTGAAAATAAAAAATTAAAAATTAACCAACCCACTAAAAAAATAAATAGCAGCGAGTGCACATGTGAATGCAAAAAAAAAAAATAATAATAAAAGAAAATTAGCTGCAATAACTAGGCTCGAACCTGTAATGCTAAGAGAAAAAGGAGGTGAAAAAAAAGCCGACGGTTTAGCTGTTGTGCCCACGGCGACTTATGCCATTTCATGTGTTCAAAATAAGCTCAGTTATTACAAAGCGTTCGATGATTTTGCAAAAATGTTGACGCAAAAACTGACCCCTCCTTGGAGAAAAAAAAAAAAAAAAAAAAATCACCCAGTTCACGATGAAAGAATTAATGTTTTAGGCCAATTTTTGGATATTTGTCGTCCGACAGATGGGCCTCCCAGACGATACCTATTTTGTCAGTGTTCGTATTGTGTGTTGAAAGTTTTTTTGCAGACATACAAACATACGCACATTTTGCCTAATATTTATATATATATATATATATATATATATATATATATATATATAGAGAGAGAGAGAGAGAGAGAGAGAGAGAGAGATTATTCTTTCTTTTTTTTTTTTTCATGCAAATTAATTTATTCTCACCTGGACACATCTGTTGATTAACGGTAATTAGAAAACGGTCTCATTCAAGGTGATCGATATATATATATATATATATATATATATATATATATATATATAATCCGAAGAAAAAAATAAAAGTAATTGTTGTGTTGGCACCTCTACAGATTCTGACGACAGACTATTCCAGACGTCACTTCCCGTAACCAGTTTCTGTGATCGAGCAATCTGGACCCGAGACTCGGAGGGGTCCTCCTTTCAGTTGAGCGAAGTCTCACTCAACCTTGTCTGTTAATATATATTTCATTTTAGTGTTTCGAAGCCTTTTGGTTTTCTTTCAATATTTAAACCACAACGATAATAATTTTTTTTTTAAGTCGCCCCCAGACAGTACATGAAGCCACTTGATGCATAAATAGAAGGAAAACAGTCAGTAGGAAGAGGACTGTACAAGCCTGCAATTAAAATCATGGAGGTATTGGATTAAAAAATGCAACAATGATATTTTTATGACAATCACTCCAGACAAGGCATGAAGCCACTTAATGTAAGGAGCTAACAAGAATAAAACAAGCCAAGTTAGCAGTATCCTTCTCCATGAGAGCAAAATTTGCTTTCACCATGACTAATGTTTATGCAAAATTTTTTAAAAGATCCAAGGTGTGGTTATTGAGAAAAGTGTGAACAAATGAACGGATGAAGGATTTGGGGGGACAATTTTAACCCTATAATGCCCCTCACCCCGGAGATGGGGGCAACCAGAGTTATCCCGGAAAATCCGTTCTGGGAAAAATTTACTTTCACCATGACTAATGTTTGTGTAAAATTTCAAAAGAAAAAAAAAATCCAAAGTGTGGTTATTAAGAAAAGTGCGAACGAGAATGAATTACTAGGTCCAATTTCTCCTTTGTTGGGAGGAGGGACCAAAATATAATCATTGTTTTTTTTTTTTGTTTTTTTGTTTTTTTTACACAGTGATCATCACTTATCAAGGCCCGGAAGCCACTCAGGGATACGGGTTATTTTTTTTTTTTTTTTTTTTTTTTATTTTTTACTTAAGACAGATGGTGATTAGCCGCAGTTTCGAAAAGACCAAGTCTATACGTAGAAGGAAAACAGTGAGCAGGAAGAGAGTTCCACCAGTTCTTGGAAAGAAGCGACTGGAATAAGAAACTGTATTACAATGAGGCATTATAACAGCGAATCGATGAAGACCACTAGACCAACGAGTCAAACGAGCTGGAACAAAGGAAGCAGGAAATAGACTAGACAATTCTGACAAAGACATGTCAAATAAAAGTGATTCGCCAGCCCAAATAGGGCAACAATACTTCATATGTGGACTGAAAACTACTTAATACATTAAGACCGCCATCATACAAAACCTTTTCTTTGCTGATGACTGTGTCCTCAATGCCAACACAGAGCCAAACATATGCAATATATTGTTGATCGTTTTTCTACAGCATGCAACAATTTCGGTCTGACAATTAATCTAACGAAGATCGAAGTAATGTACCAGTTTGCTCCTAGAAAAAAAAAATGTATGTTAAACCTCAGAACTCAATTCGTGGAACCAACCTAAAAGCTGTGGACAAGTTCACTTACTTAGGCACTATTCTTTCAAAGTTAGTCACACATAGACGATAAAGTCGATTGCAGGATAGCCAAGGCTAATGCTGACTTTGGACGCCTCAGAACCACTGTGTGGGAGCGTAGAGGAATTCGGCTGCAGACCAAACTCCAAATATACAGAGCTGTAACTCTTACCATCCTCATGCATGCTTGTGAAACTTGGACGTTATATGCCAGACATGCCAAGAAGCTGAACCATTTCCATATGACCTGCCTCCATTCGTAGATTGTTGAAAATCAAGTGACAAGACACAGAGGTTTTAGCCGGTCAAACCTAACAGTACGGATCATGTTACAGCAGTGGCAGGTGCGTGTGGAGGTCATATATGCCACCTGCCTGATTCAAGGCTCCCAAAATAGCTTTTTTATGGCAAACTGTCCAAAGCCGATTCTAACTAACCAAGTAATTTTTTTTTTACTTCTTGAAATCAGTACTATATATTAAGTACAATAGGTACAATATAATATTCAATACTATATATTAAGTACAATATAATATTCAATACTATGTATTAGGTACAATATAATATGCAATACTATATATTAGGTACAAAATAATATTCAATACTATATATTAGGTACAAAATAATATTCAATACTATATATTAGGTACAATATAATAATCAATACTATATATTGGTACAATATAATATTTAATAGAAAATTGGCCCTGTAGTAATAAATACGAAATCTGCATGAATTAAAATATATTTAAGCGTATTTTAAAACCGGCAAGGTCACCCCATCCCCACCCCTGTTAGTAAATAGATAAAAAAAAAAAATAATCTTAATCATTTATGACGGCTGGTTGTTTTTGTTTTACGGCATATCAACCCTTTTCAGGTCATTTAATGCCAAATCCAAAGATTTTGTAGAAAAAAAAATATATTTGCTTTCTTCAAGTCGGTTTCTATTTAACCCATAGTTGGGACCTTAACAGTTACTACCACTTCGAGTCAGAGTGGACCTGGGAGCAATGGCAGTTAGAGGGTGGCTTCACACTCCCCAAAGCCCGCAAGCTGGGGTCTCACCATCGGATATAGTTAAAGTTCATATCCAGGACCTATTTATGAGGGAATAACTAGTCTTATAATGTTGAGAATTTGGGGTAAAATTGCTCTTTAGGAGCATCGCGCTAAGGAAAATGTTTTCAAGGAGTACTTTTGATATTGACCTACCAATCCATGAGGCCTAGGTGTGTGGGTGCGTGTGTGAAGGTCAATCTTAATATTTTAAATTCCACACATATGTACAGTCGACACAAATGGCCTCCAGGGTATCTTGGTGACTGCTTATAAGACTAGATAAGATTAAGATAGACAAAGGACAACCAACGACCTCAATTCCTCACTTTTAATGACCTTGTGCCTAATTTGTTAGAATTATATTTCATATTTCGGACATTTATTAATATAAATATCTATACTCCTTTAGATTTAGGTTTCTTTGTGTATTAATATATTAAAAACCTTTTTCCCTAGTATTTATTTGCTTCCCCTCAAAAGCAAAATGTGACACAAGGTCGTTTTTCATGTGGGGTTAAACCAGCTCCCCGAAAAGAAGGTAAAAGAGGCACTCTGGTAGGGACCAATAATAATAATTGTTTCAGTATAGAAGGTTTCCCCTCCATTGAGCGAGATAAATTATCTTAAGAGTAGCATCGGACAGATACTACACTTTGATCTTGGCCTGAAATTATTAAAACGAATATAATATACTCAGTCATGGATATGCTGGCGACTACAGGAAGTTTAACTAATTTGTATTGTCCTTTGAAAACGGGTGTTAATTACTCATTAATTATTTTTATAGTATCTTATTAGATAATTGTCTCAGTATAGAAGATTTTCCCCTTCACTGACCGAGGCAAATTAACTTAAGTGTCGCACTGGAACAGATACTACACTTTGAGATATTAAATCCTTTGTTCAGGCAAAAATTTACAAAAAACTTAGGCACAAGGTCAACTTAAAAGGGGGGAATGTGGGAGTCGTTGGTCATCGTTGTCACTCCAGAACTAAAGAAAAGTTTTTCTTAGCTAGTCTCTTTCACCATAATACCGCATTCACCCTTTCGTACTCGGGGACGTCCTACTTAGAATCCAATTGTTTAAAACATTTTTTATTAGCGTGTAAAAACAAAAAAGATGATCTGGGCCCGAAGGCCAAGGACAACAGAAAAAAAGGTAAGCCTTTTCCCTATTTATTTAAAAAGAAAATACGACTTTGTTATATATGGGTCGTGGAATTGCAGTCACTAGCAAAAAATCTAGCTAATTTGCATATTCTTTTTAATATTCATTTTAATTAATTCCTTATTAGTTTTTTCGGTTTTCATATGAGATGATCATCTTCAGTTAAGTATTACGTGAATTTATATTCATACAGATATTCTACATGGTTTATATTTGCGTGATATTTATTTAAAAAGGTTATAATAAACACAAACCTCTTTCTATATATATTTATGTATGCGTATATATACATTTGGTTCACTGATTAAGTCGGACTTGGACCTTAGAATTGTTTTAAAATAATGTTGCCTACCAAACTTCTGTCAGTTTTTGGTTTACACACATGAAACTTAATATATAGGATACTCGAACCCATGCAAAACTTTATATTTGGGTTTTAACCGGGGAAAATCGGAGCAAAACTATGAAAATTAAAGAAATGGGATTTGCAAGGTGAAGGTTGAACAACGGCATTACGAATACGCATGTGTAAATGTAGTAGCTATAGGTTTAAGTTTTAATTTTTAGCGTTGCAGCAAACATGTCTTCATCGCTCAGGCATTAACGTCAAAGCAAAAAGTAAATTGTAAGCTAAACGTTTTGGTTTCAATTCTCGGTGGTGGCGCATAAGTTTTTTTTTTTTTTAACTTTTAAAATCATTATTATATCATATATATATATATATATATATATATATATATATATATATATATATATATATATATTCAATACAATATATTGGGCCCAATATAATATAATAATAAATACGAAATCTGCATTAATCAAAATATCATATTTAAGCGCATTTTACGACCGGACAACGCCGCGCGGCCCGCAAGTAAATAAATAAATGATAATGGCTTTCAACTGCCTCCAACCTCGAAAGCCGTTCTTAATATGGGGAGGTTGCGGGTGTTTATACTACGCTCGGGCACGTAGTAATTACTTCTTTTCGGAAATAATCATTATCTAGTTTAATTTTTTTATTTTATGCTTCGGTCATAGTTTAAAAGACTGATTTTTCCCTGATTCTAACGGCAGGTGCCCGAAACAAAAAAAAAAAAAAATGGCGTCTCCATTTACGGCGATAAACTGTAGTAGTACCTTATTTTTTCACGATTATCTGTAACAACATGTTAAATGTGCAGATATTAAGCGTAAAAATACATTGTACAAAGGGGGGGGTGATCTCTCAAAATCAATAAATAGGGTTTGTGTTAATATAGTATATCAAATATACACATAGATTTAAAAAAAAACTGGTCAAAAATCAAATATATAACAAATAAAAGGTATTTTTTAGATTAGGTCCACCTCCACAATTTTCTTTTAAATGACACCTTCTTTAAGTTTTCGACTATGCTGAATACGAAAATCGCATTGACATTTTGCAGAAATAAGTAGTCATCGAGATATAAAAAGTTGTATTATGCATTGTATTCTTTGGCGACCATCTTTTTTTACGCGCGTGCAGTGTCAGTCATAGATGAGTAGATTTGTTTATGGTGCGCGCACGCGCGTAAAAAAGATGGCCGCCAAAGAATACAATGCATAATACAACTTTTTATATCTCGATAACTACGTATTTCTGCAAAATTTCAATGCGATTTTCGTATTCAGCATAGTCGAAAACCTATAAAAGTCGTCATTTAAAAGAAAATTGTGGAGGTGAACCTGAACCTTATCTGAAATTTACCCAAATAAATGTTAGTTATTTAAAGTTAAGGTAAGTAACTCTTCTACCTATCTGCAAGCTTTTAGTGATTTTACTCACTTTAAAATGTGGAATCATTCGAAAATCATAGTGTTTATCGGTATATTTGAAAAAGAAAAATGGCGGCGTGCTCGCTGTTGAATACGTTAAGCTTGGGAAAATGAGATCAAACTAAATAATTATACAAAATACTGTTAGAAACTCGCTCAATATATGTTACCGTGACATAGGCGAACATATATTCGATGAGTTTCTCTGAATTTGAAATCTTTTTTATTTTCTTTTTTTGCCAAGTTGTTTACATGTAATCGCCTAAAAAGTTATTAGCTATTTTGGAGACGAGTGAGTGATGGATAATCGATTTACTAGGACTTTGCATTAGAAACTGAGCAACCCCTACAAATATTAAAATTATTGACATTTTTTATAGTCTAGTAGACTAGTAGTGTCCCTTTGATAATCCGCTGAAAAAAAAAAAATGAACAAAAAAAAAAAAAAGAAAAAACAGAGGTGGGTGCAAGAATTTTCAGATCCGCCAATATTTTTTATTATACAAATTTTGATATTTTTTACGACCTACCCCAATGTAGTATAAACACCCCCAACCACCCCATGTTAAGAATGGCTTTCGGAATAAACAACCCCCTCCCCAACCTCTCCATGTTAAGAACGGCTTCCGAGGTTGGGGGTGTTTATTCCGAAGACCGTTCTTAACATGGGAGGTTGACGGTGTTTATAACACGCTCTGCCGAGTGCTGCGTGCGCCGCACGTCGTAAAAATTTAGCCAAATTTTAATAGGTTGAATAATTCTGGATTGGCCCTATGGTTACAAGAAGACCCCTAAAGAGGTTAAAAAAATAAAATTTCAAAATAAAATTAATAAAAAAAAACGTATAACATACCGATTTCGACAAACATATTGAACGGAATCATTTGTAATCATTTCCTGATTGTATTTTTTCACGTGATTTGTTGTTAGTGTAAGAAGACCAAAAATAAGAACGCGTTCCCGTTATTAACATTTAAAAAAGAAGAAAAAAAAAAGTATAACGAAATGTTATTTTTTTAATAATGAAAATGTTTAAAATTGTGAGTCATTGTTTAGTTTTAATGCCGCTAAGTTCGACTGACGACATATTCGCAAGGTGCGTGTGAATGGATGGGGAGTGAACTCCGATGAGACAGGGGGTGAGGGGTGAGGTTGGACTCGTTCTGAACGAAGCGCGCGACTTGCCGGCTTATTCGGATGTAAATTGAGTCGAGGTTTATTTATTTAAGGTCAAAGTCTTTCTTTTTCTGAGGTGAGAGAAAGAAACGGTTGAGAGGGGGGAGGAAAGCGGGTGAACGAGGCGTTAAGAAATTAAAAAGGGGTGGAGGGGAACAAAAAAGACAGAAAAAGGAGGAAATGGAGGAGGAGGAGAAAGAGGAGGAGGAAATGGAAGAGAAAGAGGAGGAGGAGGAGAAAGAGGAGGAGGAAATGGAAGAGAAAGAGGAGGAGGAGGAGAAAGAGGAGGAGGAAATGGAAGAGAAAGAGGAGGAGGAGGAGAAAGAGGAGGAGGAAATGGAAGAGAAAGAGGAGGAGGAAACTTATCGAAAAAAATCAATTCATGTAACTTGATTATGTAATAGAGCTGACATTTATTCAATGTAGCCGCCTTCAGCCTCAATCACCGCCTTGATGTGGGTCCAGAACCGGGAGCATGACTATGCCACAAGCACTGGCAGGAGACTTGGCGGATGGTGGCGACCAGGCTGGCTTTGGTGTTGTACGAGGTCATGTTAGTGATGTTCTCGACATATGACCAAATGAAGTAGTGCAGCGAGTTCAGGTTGGGCGAGGAGCGGAACCAGTGAGAGACGAGTAGAAAGTCGTAGCAGCACTCCTTCTGAAGCCAAGCCAAGCCTGGGTCTTTTTGGACTCGTGGACCAGAGTCGAATCCTGCTGCCACACACAGAGTCTGCCAGCGGCCACCTGATTGCACCAGGGGATCACCACACTCTTCAGCACATCCAGGTACACTTTGGTGTTGACTCTCAACCCGACTTCGAAAATGTGAGATGGCATGATGTGGCACTCATTCAAAAGACCATAACTGTGGCCGGAAACTGTTTTCATCACCCTGGGCATGTTCCTGTTATTTGTGGCAATCCAGCGATGCATTTTAAGAGTGCTGGCAATGGTTCTATTGGCATAACTTGAATCGGTAGAGAGCATGAGTTGTACAGCGGCGCATCTCTGATCTCGCTTGTTGAACATTGTGTCACTTTCAGACATGATAGAATGCTCCTATCGCTCTTGTGATCTGTACACAGCTGGCCAACTAGTAGATGGTCTGCAACAACGACATAAGTAGTTATTTATTTATTTATTTTTTAATGAAAAAAGGAGGATGGACCTATAATTTTTTGTTTTAATGAAAAAAGGAGGATGGACCTATAATTTTATTTTTTTTTAATGAAAAAAGGAGGATGGACCTATAATTTTTTTTTTTTTTTTTTTAATGAAAAAAGGAGGATGGACCTATAATTTTTATTTTTTTTTTAATGAAAAAGGAGGATGGACCTATATTTTTTTTTTTTAATGAAAAAAGGAGGATGGACCTATAATTTTTTTTTTTTTAATGAAAAAAGGAGGATGGACCTATAAATTTTTTTTTTTTTTTTAATGAAAAAGGAGGATGAACCTATATATATTTATTTTTTTTAAATGAAAATGAAGGATGGACCTATATATATATATATATATATATATATATATATATATAAGTAGATTTTTGGTACAGCAAAATGGAAGGAGAAATTTCAGAGGAAACATAATTTAATTAAATACCAAAAAAAAAACACAAGAAATGGGCAGGTGAAATTATTAAAATATCCTTAAGGCCTTATCGTCTGACCCTCTAAGAGGAAACGTCAGAATGATAAATTAAAAACTAAGAAACGAATGAGGGAAGAAGGGAATTTTTGGTTTCAGTTGGAAGAACAGTGAAAAAAAAAAAAAAAAAAAAAAAAAAAATCTCACTGTTCAGGTGGTTTTAAATCAATGAATATCTCCAACTGATGTTTCAGAATCTTTTGTCTACACAGGCTAGGTCGAGAGTTGTTAATAACTAACGCCTCAATAATATTGAGATGATAGTTCGACCTCGCACTGTATAAAACAGAAAACCACCCATCGGAATATTGCTCAGAACACCTATTTATACTCAACAGGTGATTCCCAATGGCGGACTCATGAGCTTGGGAGAGAACATCCGGGCACTCCCAAGCTCATGAGTCCGCCATTGGGAATCACCTGTTGAGTATAAATAGGTGTTCTGAGCAATATTCCGATGCATTATTATAGAGACAATTCTCCATTGATTATTATATTAAACCTTATATATATCAGTGGGATCAAAACATATGATCTGGGTGCCACCAGCTAAAATCGAAACCAAAACATACAACTCTCCACTCTCATTCCTTAGCCTCTGAGCCACACCCATATGCATATAAGTTCCTAACAATGTTTGGTATAATTCTTTAGTTTGAATTCATTTTCTCAAACTTAACATATTCAACAGAGACCTCACCGCCATTTGTTAGTTTTTTTTTTTTGTTTTTGTTTTTCCCAAATATATCGATAAACACTGATTTTCAAACGGAATAAACATTTTACAAAGATTTTCGAAAAAAAAAAAAAGAAATAAATAATTTTAGATTTTTTAAAAGATATTAGCAAAAAAAAAAAAAAATTTATGAAGATTTTTAGCAAAAGAAAAATTTCTATTGTTTGTTTGTTTTTACAAAGATTATTGAAAAGAAACAAAAAATTAAAAAAGTATTTTGTTTTTTGAAAACTTTTAACAAAAACAAAATAAAAAGCATGCCAGTCCGTCAAAATTAAAATCAGTTGCTTTTTGTTGTTCTTGATATAAGAATCCCAGGTTGCTTGAATGATATCGCATGAATAGAGAATCCGCAGAAGCCATTTGTCGTGCTTTTAGGACGATGAATCAGAATCGGAAACAGAAAAATCGTGCTTTAATTTGTTGTGCCTTAGTTTGTTGTGCCTTAGTTTGTTGTGCCTTAATTTGCTGTTCTTAATTTTGTTGTGCCTAAATTTGTTATTAATTAATTTGTTGTGCTTTAATAATTTGTTCTTAAATTTTTTTGTGCCTTTATTTGTTGTGTCTTAATTTGTTGTTCTTTAATTTGCCGTGCCTTAATTTCTTGTGCCTTTATTTGTTGTTCCTTGATTTGTTGTGTCTTAATTTCTTGTGTGTCTTAATTTTTTGTGCCTTAATTTGTTGTTCTTTAATTTATTGTGCCTTAATTTGTCGTGTTTAATTTGTTGTGCCTTAATTTGTTGTTCTTTAATTTGTAGTGTCTTAAATTGTTTTGCCTAAATTTGTAGTGGCCTTATTTGTTATGTCTTAGTTTGTCGTGCCTTAATTTTTTGTGCCTTAGTTTGTCATGTCTCAGTTTGTCATGCATTAATTTGTTGTGCCTTAATTTGGTGTGTCTTAGTTTGTTGTCTTAATTTGTTGTACCTTAGTTTTTTGTGCCTTAGTTTGTCATGTCTTAATTTGTCATGCCTTAATTTGAAGTGCACGCCTGTGGAACTCTCTTCCGTTTGCCTGTTTCCCACCTGACTACAACTTGGATGTCTTCAAGACCAACATAAACAAACTCCTGACAAACCGCCCCCTTAAGTAAGACACTCTATCAAAACCCCCAACACTAATGATTACTACAATACTATCTTATTGATTACTGTACACGCAATAACCCTTATCCCTGAGTGGCAGATTGTAAATTATTTGATCAGGTGATCCTATTTATTAAAACAGAGAATAGAAAGTGATAACATACCACAGACATTAAATTATTGTATGGATATGTTAATTTAATGTTGGTGATGCGTTATCACCTTTTCTCCTTCTTTTTAATAAATAGGATCTCCCGATCACTAAAGATACTATGCAAAATTTAAAAAACGGGGACATGGAGGCTGTATGTGAAAATAAAGTATACCTTCTAAATCTTCTGCTTAGGATCCAAGGGTAGTATCTGTTCTGTCTAAAGATGGTATTATGCTATTGTGGGGTTTCCGTTTGTGCCAAGTGTCCATACAATGGAAATATGTCACTTAACTGTCCCCACTCTTTATCTGTGCCTAAATCAAAACGTAGATTCCATGAACAAAGCTTCCTTCTTAGAAGTGCACGCCTGTGGAACTCTCTTCCGTTTGCCTGTTTCCTACCTGACTACAACTTGGATGTCTTCAAGTCCAACATAAACAAATTCCTGATGAACCGCCCCCTTAAGTAAGACACTTTATCAAATCTAATCAATACTAATGATTACCACGATACTATCTCATTGATTACTGTACGACATGAAACTGGAATCTTAAAAAGGTATCAATCATACCAGTCGTTATAGGAGAAACCGGGTTAATGAAAAAGAATGTCAAAACTATTTGGCAAATATACCCGGTGAACCAAGTGCAAGAGAAATACAAATAATAGCACTTAAAGGGACAGTTAGAATCTTAAAACGATCTCTCTGTTGGAGTAACTAAACTAATGGGAGAATGTTTGGCATCCAGTAGAATTCCCCATCCACAGGGAAAACAAAGTGATAAATGCTCGTCTGAGCTCCATTCTCTGGTCCCCCCTCGCCAATCTTTTTAAAAAAGCACCCGACTAGCTGAAACCATCGTCAATAATTTTCCCCACTCCCTATCTGTGCCTAAATCAAAACGTAGATTCCATACTATCTCATTGATTACTGTACACGCAATAACCCTTATCCCTGAGTGGATTCCCGGCCTTGATAAGTGGTGACCTTCATGTAAAAAAAAAAAAAAAAAAATGTCACAGACTTCTATAAGGATACTGGAGATAAACCGTAATAACCATGTATATTCTGACTCTACATTAACCAGATTACTTAGATAAATATTTTTATGGTTTTAACAAAAGGGTTACAATAATAGTGCGGGTCTCCATTCGCGTTAAACGTTCACATGAATGAAATGATGTCATTTTTGGGCCGTATGTGAAACTAAAATATACCTTCTTGGTCTTCAGGCTGGGATCCAAGGGTAGTATCTGTTCTGTCTAAAGATGGTGTAATGATATCATGGGGTTTTGTTCACGCCGGCTGGCCGGAAATACTTCACAGACTCCTATAAGGACATTGGAGATAAACTGTAATAAACAAAATTTTAAAATGAGGGGGGGGCTGTATGTGAAAATATACCTTCTAAATCTTCTAGCTAGGGTCCAAGGGTAGTATCTGTTCTGTCTAAAAATGGTATAATGATATTATGGGGTTTCCGTTTGTGCCAAGAGCGTCCATACACTGGAAATATATCACAGACTTCTATAAGGATACTGGAGATAAACCGTAATAACCAGATGTATTCTGACACTACATTAACCAGATTACTTAGATAAATACTTTTGCAGTTTTAACAAAAGGGCTACGATAATATCGTGGGGTCATTGAACGTCCACAGAATGTTCAGCAGCAATATGAAAAAGCCACTGTGAAATTTCCACGGGTTTCATAATTCTATATAAATAAATCAGTAGATGTATATGTGTGGAAATATTTAACCGATAAACTCTTAAATTACTCGCCACATAACACTGAAATTAACAGGAAATATAAATCATACACCAATGATCGTTTTTAAAAGGTAAAATCTTTGTTTGGATGGATAAATAACGCGTACAGAAGTCGGCAAGTTGGAATACAAAATGTTCATTTCAACTTGCCAACATATTTCTATTAGTTATACGCATGCGCAAGTTCATTAATTATCTAGAAGTGGTCGCATTTTAAATCTTTATCTGTCGAGTTATCTTAAATATCTAAAAAATGTTTTTGTTTCGATTCTAGCTGACGGCACCAAAGTCATTTTTGGTTTAAACTTTGGAAATCAGTACTATATAACATTCGATAGAGAATTGATTCTGCAAGAATTGAAATATATTTAAGGGTATTTTACGACCTGCAAGATCACCCCCACCCCTCATGCTAGTATAAGTTAAAAAAAATAAATAAATCAATGATAAATAATAATGGAATTGCGTCCAATATTATTCAAATGTTTAATCTATATAATTATAAAATTGTGCATCTTGCTTGCTTGAATCTTGTCTTCGGCGATCGGGTGATACCATCTTTTAAAACAGAAATGACAGGTGAATTTATACATAAATATATGCATACATTTGCGGTTTGTTTTACTATACACATAGATCCGAAAAAGTTGTCAAAAACAAATGTTACCAAAGGTAAGATAAGTTACTTTTCTACCTAACTGGATAAGTTTTTAGTGTTTTTATTTGATGTAAAATGTTTATTCCGTTTGAAAATCAGTGTTTATCGATATATTTGGGAAAAAAAAAAAAAAAAAAAAACTAACAAATGGCGGTGAGGTCTCTGTTGAATATGTTAAGTTTGAGAAAATGAATTCAAACTAAAGAATTATACCAAACATTGTTAGGAACTTATATGCATATGGGTGTGGCTCAGAGGCTAAGGAATGAGAGTGGAGAGTTGTATGTTTTGGTTTCGATTTTAGCTGGTGGCACCCAGGTCATATGTTTTGATCCCACTGATATATATAAGGTTTAATATAATAATCAATGGAGAATTGTCTCTATAATAATGCATACATAATCTGTATGAATCAAAATACCATATTTAAGCGTATCTTACGACCGGGCAACGCCGGGCGGACAGCTAGTATTACACACACACACACACGCATAGACACACATAGACATAATGAGAAGCTTCAAGTAAATTCCACTGTATCAACTGTTACCAGCATCAGGTAAGCTATTAACTTACATCTCATTTCTCATCAGGTATTCAAACTCATTTGAAATAAATACAACAAAAAAAGAGGAGAAAAAGAAAAGAAAAAAAGAAAAAAAAGAGTAAAAGAAAGAGGAAAAAAGAGAAAAAAAAGAGGAACAAAGAGAAAAAAAGAGGAACAAAGAGAAAAAAAGAGGAACAAAGAGAAAAAAAGGAGAAAAAAAGGAGAAAAAAGGAGAAAAAAAGGAGAAAAAAGGAGAAAAAAAGGAGAAAAAAGGAGGAAAAAAGGAGAAAAGAGGAGAAAAAAGGAGGAAAAAAGGAGAAAAGAGGAGAGAGGGGAAAAGAGGAGAAAAGAGAAAAAAGGAGAAAGGAGAAAAAAAGGAGAAAAAAGACAAAGATAAAAAAGACAAAAAGACAAAAAAAGACAAAAAAGAGAAAAAAGAGAAAAAAAGAGAAAAAAAGAGAAAAGAAAAAAGAGAAAGAAAAAAAGAGAAAGAAAAAGAGAAAGAAAAAAAGAAAAAAGAGAAAGAAAAAAAGAGAAAGAAAAAAGAGAAAGAAAAAAGAGAAAGAAAAAAGAGAAAGAAAAAAGAGAAAGAAAAAAGAGAAAAAGAGAAAGAAAAAAGAGAAAAAGAGAAAGAAAAAAAGAGAAAGAAAAAAAAGAGAAAGAAAAAAAGAGAAAGAAAAAAAGAGAAATAAAAAAAGAGAAAGAAAAAAAGAGAAAGAAAAAAGAGAAAGAAAAAAGAGAAAGAAAAAAGAGAAAGAAAAAAGAGAAAGAAAAAAAGAGAAAAAGAAAAAGAGAAAAAGAAAAAGAGAAAAAAGATAAAGAAAAAAAAGAGAAAAAAAAAAGAGAAAGAAAAAAAGAGAAAGAAAAAAAGAGAAAGAAAAAAAGAGAAAAAGAAAAAAGAGAAAAAAGATAAAGAAAAAAAGAGAAAAAAGAGAAAGAAAAAAGAAAAAAGAAAAAGAAAAAAAGAAAAAGAGAAAAAGAAAAAAAGAAAAAGAGAAAAAAAGAGAAAGAAAAAAAAAAAAGAGAAAGGAAAAAAAAAAAGAGAAAGGAAAAAAAGAAAAAAGAGAAAGGAAAAGAAAAAAGAGAAAGGAAAAAAGAAAAAAGAGAAAGAAAAAAAAAGAAAAAAAGAAAAAAAAAGAAAAAAGAGAAAGAAAAAAAAGAAAAAAGAGAAAGAAAAAAAAAGAAAAAGAGAAAAAAAAGAAAGAAAAAAGAAAAAAAGAAAAAAAAAGAAAAAAGAGAAAGAAAAAAAAGAAAAAAAAGAGAAAGAAAAAAAAACTTGATTTGTCTATTTTTTAATCTCACGCTATTTATAAACTTGGTGGAATGCGCCACAGCACAACTCCGTCGTCGCCACTATCATCCATCAAGCTACCAACTTCGACACACTGGCACAAAATAATCGTCTTATGATGTCTACATAGCATTTATATGTGAAGAAAATATTTTTAACAAAAAAAAAAGTACTTGTGCAAAAAAGGGACCGTGTTACCGCCGAAATATGATCTCCCATAACAAGGAGATGCAGTTGGAAATTTCCACAATTAAATTAAGGTTTCTATTTAGAGCACAACTAAACCGTGATACTTGACTTTTGCATTTTCAACTTTAATTTAAGTCGTTAGGTATAAATAATTTTATCAAATCAACAGTAGATTCCCTACAGTGCAATATAGACTACAGTGTATTGTGGATTAATTCACTGCCAGGAGGCATGTGAAGCTCCCCCACCTCCTGGGGCACCACAATGAGACGCTGATTAGAGCAGGCAATCAATCGATTTGATTGACAAATAGGCGATTTAACCGATTTCGATGACAACAGTATTGGAAATATGAAACATACGCTGATCCTCATTCAATCCCGGGCAACGTCGACACTTCTTGCTAGTATATATATATATATATATATATATATATATATATATATATATAGTGAGAGAGAGAGAGACACAGAGAGAGAGAGAGAGAGAGAGAGAGAGAGAGTCTAAAGAAGCTCTGAATAAAAAACAATGCAAAAATAAAAATAAAGAATGCAGTTTAAATTCCCGGAAGAAAAAAAAATTATTTTAACCTATCGCAGACTTAGCATCTACATAATCCGACTTCTAAAAGTTTATAATGACAAAAGAGAATTCATTTATATATGGATGGAAGAAAAAAAAAAAAAAGGCTTAACTAAAATTGTTAAAAAGAAATAGACTTAGCATTTGCATAAGCCGATTTCCCAAAAGTCTTCAATTTTAAAACAGAATTTAACTACATAAGGATGAAAAGAGAAAACCTTAACTAAAATTTTGAAAATAGAAAACGGGGATCATCAGCTGTTTACCATGTAGCTGTTTCGGAGATTTAAAAACAGGACAGCTGTTAAATACATGGCTCTCCAGTGGATAATACCACTTTCCCAATATATATGCCTGTTCGTGTGTGTGTGTGTGTGTGTGTGTGTGTGTGTGTATATATATTATATATATATTCACCCCAAACAAGGCACATTGCCACTTTTTGTAGGGGGCTACTATCAGGGACATAAGCTACAGGGGTACTATGTAGGGAGTTGGGAAGCAAGATGTCGGTTCACGTTACACTTGAACTTCTGCATGTCAGTACAGTTGGGGAAGCAGGGACCTGGAAGGGAATTCCAAAGTCTAGCGGTTCTGGGGAAGAAACTACTGGAGTAGAAGGCTCTCTTACATCTAGGAATCTCTGTGAAGGTGTGGGATTTAGCTGTTTGTCGGGGGTATTTACGTCGAGGGGGTACAAGTGCTTGCAGTTCGTCAGAGCATTCACCACTAAAGTACTTGTAGAACAGGCAGAGGGATGCAAAATTTCGTCGATGGGACAGAGGCTGAAGCTTAGATGACAGTTCAGGACCTATCAGGTTGGCAATTCTCTTCTGAACCTTGTCCAGGAGCGAGAGACTAGTAGCAGATGCACCAGCCAAAATATGACAGCAATACTCCATACATGGGCGAATGGTGGCCTTATAGAGGTATAGGATACTTTCGAGCGTTAGTAGCTTTCTAGCACGGTAGAGAAAGTTTACCTTTTTCGCAGAAATCCTGGCAATGCTCTCAATGTAATTGTTCCAACTCATGTTTCCTGTGAACGTTAGACCGAGGAGTTTAAAAGATGTACTTTCAGATAAAGAGTCATTGGCCATTGCGATTGGTGGTAGAGAAGGTTTCTTGTAATTATTGAAGGAAACAAGTTTAGTCTTGGCAACATTGAAGGTGACCATCCATTTTTGTCCCCATTCTACTACAGATTGGAGGTCATCCTCTAGTGTTTCTGCCATTCCTTTAGATATGTGTTCATTTGTTTTCCTGCCGTGGCTGTTATAAATCGTGGTGTCATCAGCATATATACCCATCTCAGACAACTTTGTCAGGGAGGTCATTTATGAATATTAGAAATAATAGGGGGCCAAGGATAAACCCTTGAGGCACTCCCGCATTGATAACATTGTTTAGATGTACGACCGTCGAAGACAACCTGGATTTTTCTCTTATCTAAGAAGGATTTAATTATATTAAGTATTCTTCCAGTAATACCGTATGATCTGATTTTCCTGAGAAGAATATGTGTGTGTGTATATATATAAGTGAACGTGTCTGTCTGTCTGTGTACATTTTCCTTCGCAATAACTGTCAATTTATAGCCTACAGACTCGAAATTTGATATACAGGGTACTGAGATTTGGGAAAATCTATGTGATCGGTTTTCGGACAGAAATTTGGCTGTTAAGGGGTCAAAGTTCAACGATTTGACCTTTGAGAACTCTACCAAACTCCTCCGACAATTTGTGGTCTAAACACTTGAAATTTTAGATATAGGTTCCTTGGGCATGGATCTAACTTAACTCGATTTGAGCCCAATACAATAAATGTTAAGGGGTCATAATAAGGGTCAAATTTAAAAAATTGACCGGTTTTTTTGTTTTGTTTTTTTTTTTGCTCAGCATACACCTCCAAACACCCAGGCAACGCCGGGCACCCATGCTAGTAATATATATATATATATTAGGTTGGTGCAAATGTTTTTTGTAGCTAAAAATGACATTTTTTGCACCAACCATATATATGTCAGACAATAGCAGGCATTCTGGTGTCTGGTATAGCTGTAGAGTGCAAATCTAATTAAATATTACAACAGAAAGAGATGTATTATTTTTAGTGATGCAAGAAGAATATCTCCTATGATATTGTATGGATTTTCTACGTGTCATCAAGGGAAAACAGATAATATTCATAGCTGTGACCCGACGGGTCACGGGTACTTCTCGTACAACAAACAGAAGAACCGCTTAAATGAAAAGTAGGTAAGATATTTAATCAAGTCTATGTAAATAAATAAGTAAATAGATGACAATAAATAAATGCACCGAGTGACACTAGAAACTTGCCAGACAACTTAAAACGATGTCGGTTCCTTAACAGGTGCGACAGATAAAAAAAAAAAAATCTGAATTTAAAAACCTACAATCAAATTCTGTTTTACAGTCTCTCTCTCTATCTCTATCTCTCTCTCTCTCTCTCTCTCTCTCTCTCTATCTCTCTCTCTCTCTTTGTAACAGCGCGCCGTATGAGCGCGTGTGAAAAAGGCAGCAGCAGCAGCCGAAGGATAGATGGCTAGCAAGATATTAGCAACAGCAGCAGTAGCCGTTTGAGCACGTATGCAAATTAGCGGGCTTGCGCTAGAAAGAAAAGGTTTTACGGCACACCAACCACTTTTTATGCAAAAACGTACACTAGATGTACATAATGGAAGTATTTTGCTTTCGTTGCTTATTTTTCTTTAATTCTGCTTAAGAAATACCAGGGGAGAAGGAAGAGGGGGGGGTGCTTTGCCACGTCGTAAAATACGCTGTAATATATTTTAATTTGTCCAGATTTCGTATATATTGTTATAGAGTCGTGATTTCAAAACTAATAAAAAAAAAAAAAAAATTTTCTTTTTTTTTTTTAGTATTTAGGTGTCATCAGCAAACTAGAAACGAAAACTGTAGCATTTAAAGCTGGTGACGTTACCACTGTACCATCGTGACATGCATATGAACTGATTAAAAACTTAAAAAACTAAGATGAACCTACCTATTTCTGACCCCTCGAAATCTATTTTAACCGGCTAAAGACCCATAAAAGAACGGCCCATAAAAAAAATCCAATCATCTGAGGCTCCTAGCGCTGCTATGCGACTTTTAGTTTCGGAAGAGATAGAGTTTGAAAATATGGAGACAGACAGCTTGATTTTTTTTTTTTTCCGAGCAGTGATCTTGGATATTACCTAAAGTATAGAAATTTATTTTCTTTTGGAAGGGGGGGGGGGCTCGTTTTAAAACTATATCTCAGTATTTTCTTTAATTTTCTATTTTTTAGCGATTATCAAAACCCCTAAGATGTGATTCCCTCATGTCGGACATCATTTCTCGTTCTCACGTAACACTCTACGCTACTCTTTTTTTTTATTCTATAAACGCTTCAAAATAAATTAAACCAGTAACAACTTAGCCAGCTAGGTAGAAAAAATAGAAATCGATTTTGCTTTTTTAAAAACAACAGTAAATAAGTATAAATATTAAAAAAAAAAAAAATATGCGGTCTGGGGTCTCGT
This sequence comes from Euprymna scolopes, assembly GCF_053919585.1. Classification (NCBI taxonomy): domain Eukaryota; kingdom Metazoa; phylum Mollusca; class Cephalopoda; order Sepiida; family Sepiolidae; genus Euprymna; species Euprymna scolopes. The sequence continues at coordinate 52,485,597 of NC_136525.1, read as the reverse complement.
TTTTGAACAGAATAAACGCTTTAAAATAAGTGAAACCACTAACAACTTAGCAAGTTAGGTAGAAAACGAATACTTAGAAAATCGATTTTTTTTTAAACAGCAGTAAACAAGTAAAAACATTTTTTTTTTTAAATATTATGAGGGTATAGTCTCTTTTAAAAACAATTTCTCCTTCAAGAACGGTCATAAAATGTGTTTTTAATCGATATTCATTCAATAAGGGACCAGTTTTCCTACCTAGTAAAAAAAGGATGAGTTTTCCGGGTAAGAATTTTCCTAAATTCACAAAAAAATACATAAGGACCGTGTTTTCTTTTTTGCTGTTTCGTAATAACACAAAAATTGTTTAAACTATATTAATTTTTCTAAATAAAATAATTGCTTTCTTTGATAATACGTGTTTTCGTAATTTTACTTTTGCTTCGTAATAAGACAAAAAGTGTTAAAACTAAAGTATTTTTTAAAAAATAAATATATGGTTTCGTTTTTCGTGTCTTGACTCCGTGATCAAGTTTATTTTTTTTAAGACGAGATAAAAATAATTTTAAAAAATTATGGGAGTGCATAGTCGCCTTTAAAAACAATTTCTGCTTCAAAAACAAAATGTGTTTTCAATCGATATTTATTCAATAAGGGACCAGTTTTCCTACCTAGCAAAAAGGGACGAGTTTTCCGGGTACAAGTTTTCCGGGCACCAAACCAGCACCAGAAAAATATTCCAAGAATGATAAATCTTTGATATTAAAGTCCCAAGTCTCTAATAGACACCATATGACCATTTACCAAATAGGTGCGAAAAGCTTTTTAGAATCTGTGATATTGAATAGGCAAGTGAACTCTAGAATATTTATTTTGCTTACAATAAAAACTAATAAAAACAAAAAGGTTGGGAGAGTGAGAATTCCTTTGTGTCTAAAAAAGTGCCATAAAACTTTAATTATTTCAGAAAAAAACAATGGCAAACGTCCTATGAGCATGCATTTATCAGACAAAGGCCTATTTGGCCTCTGGTTGACCTGTTCCTTTGTGTGTGCTCGATTTAGTTTCTTGATCTGTTTTAAAACTAGGTTAGTGTTTTTTTTTATGTTAGTTTATATATAAATATACGTATGTGTACATATATATATGTGTGTGTGTGTGTGTGTGTGTGTGTGTGTGTGTGTGTGTGTGTGTGTGTGTGATCGTTTATGTATATTTATGTTTATTTAATTTATGTATTTGTTTATTTTTTATTTTTGTTAGTTTTTTAAACTATTTTGTATCACTATCCTAGAGTAAATTTTATCTTGTGAACACAGTTGTTTGCTATTTCTCTTCTACAGTTTAATAGATGTTGGGGTTCTTTAAAGTACAGGATAGCAAATTTTTCATGAAGGCATAATCTACATAGGTCGTAGGTCCCTACACGTAGTAGCTTGTCTTATTATTTTTCATTCGACTACCGGCGAATGTCCGCTTTCTTTGAGTTCCCAGTATTTATTCGCTAGTGTTGTTTTCATACAGTGTTTTTTATTGTTAAATGTACTTTTGTGGTCATAGTATCGGGTTTTGAAATCTAAGGAAGTCATACCTATGTAATATTTCTTGTTATTCGGGTTTTCTTTTGCAAATATTGTGGCCTGATAAACTACGCTTTTGGTTAGACATTTATTTTGAAGTGGGCAAAGTGTGCAGTGTCTACAGTTGCATTTATCTTGTTCGTTATTAGTATTTTTATTTATAGTATGGTTGTTCTTGTCCGGGGTTGGTTTATTATTATTATTATTATTATTATTGTTATTATTATTTCTGCTAGTGTTAGTTTTATTTTTGTCATGGTGTCTACTTTTTTTATTGTTTATTTTGTTGTTGTTTACATTGTTTTTATTTAATATTTTGTTATTATGTGCTTTAATTATCATCTCTAAATTTTCGCAACAACTGTAAGATAACTTTAAGGTATTTTTATTGAAAATTTTGTGTAAAGGGTTGGTTGCGGGAAAGTGTTTTTCAATAAGATCTAGAAATTTCTTGCCAAGTTTTGTTTTTTAACATTTGATTGTATGGGCCGTATACCAAATTATGGTTCTTTTTCTTCTATTTTTAATTTTATTATAGTTGTTGGTGTTTTGTTGCTTATATTTGATATCGATATTTTTGTATCCACTATTTTTTAGGGCTGTTTCGTAGATATTGGTTGACCTGTTAAATGCATTTTCATCGCTTGAGTTATTACTGAGTCTACTTACGATCGAGTTAGGAATGTGTTTTATAATTGATGGTGGGTGATTGGACTTAGGGTTTACGTATATTGGAGTAGCGTTATCTTTTAAGTAGGGTTCATATGTGTTCACAAGATAAAATTTACTCTAGGATAGTGATACAAAATAGTTTTAAAAACTAACAAAAACAATAAAAAATAAACAAATAAATAAATTAAATAAACATGAATATACATAAACGATCACACATATATATATGTATATATATGTATGTACACATATGTATATTTATATATAAACTAACATAAAAAAACACTAACTTAGTTTTAAAACAGATCAAGAAACTAAATAGAGCACACACAAAGGAACAGGTCAACCAGAGGCCAAATAGGCCTTTGTCCAATAAATGCATGCTCATTGGATGATAGGAAGGGCGCGGTGGATACTAGAAAGCTGATTGGCTAACTAAAATCTCAATAGAAGAGGAGCATATAAAAACGATAAACAACCACAGAATTCGCGCATAAGCCTGAAGAGTCCTAGAATGGATGAAACGCGGAATATCCAGTGTAGCTTAATCGCCAGATATATTTTATAAATTACTATATATATATATATATATATATATATATATATGGTAAATATGAAAAATTACTCCACCCTCGAAAATTCCTTTAAAATTACCACTCATGTAGGTTTTCGTGGGTCGCTGAAAATGAAAATAACGTTTAAAATTACGGCAAAACGAGTCGTTTCCAAGATATAAAGAAATGTTAGTTTAAAAAACTGGGGGATCACTTTTCTATAATAATTTAACGTAAAATGATCACTCACTTTGTGGCCACGATTTTTTTTTGGGGGGGGGGGAAGGGACTTCTTTCCAATCTCGGAAAATCCTTTAAAATTACCACTAACGTTTTAAATTCCAGGAAGCAAGTAGTTTCCAAGATATGAAGAAATGCATTCACTTTATGATTTTTTGTTTTTGTTTTTGGAGGGGGGGGGAACTAACTGCCGGTTTGTTTTTCGTTCAATTATAGAACTTGTATAGTTTTTTTTTAACAAGTGCTTATGCAGTTTAATTAACCGTTTTAACATAAGTAACGTGCCGACATTTACCGAGTAGAAGAACTGTTTAATATTTTACAAAAATTACCTGTTTACATTTGGTGGGAAGCGGTGGAGGGGGGGGCACAAAGTGGGTGCTCATTTTACGTTAAATTATTATAGAAAAGTGATCCCCCACTTTTTTAAACTAACATTTCTTCATATCTTGGAAACGACTCGTTTGCCGTAATTTTAAACATTATTTTCGTTTTCAGCGACTCCGAAAACCTATAAGAGTGGTAATTTTAAAGGAATTTTCGAGGGTGGAGTAATTCTTCATATTTACTATATATATATATATATATATATATATATATATATATATATATATATATATATATATATATATATATATATATATATATATATATAGCTTTAAGTAAAAGAGAAAGGGGGAAGATCAATTCTACAAAAAGAGACTTATCCGGATAATGCCGAGCTCAACAATAATTATTGGAGCTTATACAATAGGACAACAAGAGAATGAAATGAAGACACAAAACTATATATGGGTAGTTATAGAATGGATCATTTATTGAATAATGGAATACAGGTAAAATTTGGGGAGATAGAAGGGACTCTTTATGCCAGGGCATTTCGAAGCCTAACGCTTCTATCCCCCAAATTTTGCATGTATTCCATTATTCAATAAATGATCCATTCTATATCTACATATATATAGTTTTGTGTCTTCATTTCATTCTCTTGTTGTCCTATTATATATATATATATATATATATATATATATATATATATATATAAAAGAAAATGGTTAGCCATTGTTTGTATCTATTGTCAACCGGATAAATCATCGTTTTTTATCGTGTCTCAAGTTAATACCTACGTTTCAAATTACAAATAAATAAAAAACGCAATTCAAGTGTAAAACTTTTAAGATGACGCATAAGGAATACATGGGATAATAAAAGTTTTATATAATATATATCTATCTATATATATATATATATATATATATATATATATATATATATATCTATATATATAAATATATATATATATATATATAAATATATATATATATATATATATATATAAATATATATATATATATATATATATATATATATATATATATATATAAATATATATATATATATATATAAATATATATATATATATATATAAATATATATATATATATATATATATATATATATATATATATATATATATATATATACACACACACACACTCTAGAAGGCCGCCCGGCGTTGCCCGGTCGTAAAATATGCTTAAATATTATATTTTAAATTATTGCAGAAACTGAGACATGTGCATGTGAGTATTATACTTTTTCTAAACAGTTCACCTCTTAGAAAAAAAAAATAAAAAAATAAAAAAATACTCAAGCTGAAATCAAAACCAAAACCTAAAGACAGCGAGTTACGTACAATAACCATTAGGCCAACTTGAAACGTTCTTTAAAAAGTGTTTTCAAACCTACTTAGTCTTAATATAAGGAAGCTGTCATGTGAACGATTCACGCATGCGCATTCATGAAACAGTTGACAAATAGATAAAAATCCGATGACAAATTTTTCAATTTTTACTCCTAAGAAGCCCTTTTCTCCGGATGAAAACCGATCAAGAAGTTTTTTCACTTTTGACATTTTTATCAGCCATGTGTGTGTGTGTGTGTGTGTGTGTGTGTGTGTGTGTGTATGTGTGTATGTGTGTAAATATACATGGATAAGGGGTAAATTTGAAAAATTGAAACTTGGCAGGTGTAGGTCGACTAAACGTGCATATCCTATGCACGTGTGACTATACATTTATATGTTGAAGTCGTAAACTTTGTAAAGTTTTAATAAGCTTAAGCTCAGACGGTAAGAAATAATTATAATTGCTAGTATTAATTAAAAAAAAATAATAAAAAATAAAGGATACATATCTAATGGAAACAAAAAACAAAAAAAATCAGAACTTTTTCGGGTATTGGAATCGGAAAAATTGGTTTCACTACTCCTGCCAAGGTCAACAGCTTTGATTTCAATTTTTTTTCCTTACCAGCAAATGTTTATCGGCTAAAAACAAGTCGAAAGTGTGCTACAAGTCCAAATATCCTATATATATATATAATTTCAGCTCTCAGAGAGGAGTTTGGTAGACTTTTTGCGCACACACCGACAAGGTCATATATATATATATATATATATATATATATATATATATATTTATATAGCAGTGGACAAGTGTTCATTTAAATAGACATTTGTTGAGGTCATTTGCGAGTCCAAATACCCTATATATCAAACTAGCAGAGGGGGAGGGGCTCAGGTGTAAAATACGCTTAAATATGATATTTTAATTTGTCCAGATTCCGTATATATTATTACAGTCATGATTTCAAAAGTAAAAAAAAAAAAGTATTTGGGTGCCATCAGCTAGAATCGAAACTGTATCATTCAAAGCTGGTGACGTTACCACTGTACCAACGTGACCTGCGTATGAACTGATTAAGAATTAAAAATTAACTAAGATTAATGTACAAAATGTATGATTTTTTTCAATTTTTGACCCCCTTAAAAACTATTTTAACCGGTTAAAGACTCAGAAAAGAACGGTCCATAAAAAATCCAATCATATGAGGCCTCTAGCGCCGCTCTGCGGCTTTTAGTTTCAGCAGAGGTAGAGTTTGAAAATGTGGAGAAAGACATATAGCCTTTGTATATTAAATTTCAGCTTTGTTCAGAGACGAGTTTGATAGAAACTTTTTGCACACACACACCAAGGTCATATATATATATATATATATATATATATATATATATATATATAGCAGCGGGCAAGTGTTCATTTAAATGCATATTTGTTGAGGTCATTTGTGAGAACCGATCTGATGGGCCAATGGGTATAACTGTTGACTATCAACGTGATGGTTGTTAGTTCAATCTCCAACTAGGAAAAGGTGCTAGTCTAGCCACACTGATAAGTTGTGATACAGCGAAGCAGTACTGTATGTGGATGAATATGAGAAGGAAAGTATTTCTTTGAAACTCCACGGATTAAGGACTATCCACTTATCTAGTGTTTCCTTTTCAGATTAAATATGTTTTTAACTCATTTCAAAGTGTTTTTAAACATGTTTTATTAACTGTTTGTTCGTATTATAAGCTTTATTTCCGATTTGGTTTTATCGACCTTTTACATCTGACTGAGATAACTTTATAAACATTAATTCTTTAATATTTATAATATACTTTAATTTTACCATCTTGGATCATTTTGGTAAATTTAATTGTAATTTTTATTTTATTATATATATATATATATATATATATATATATATATATATATATATAATGTTGTTTGTTTTGGTTTTAGCGATATGTTTTGAATGAATTCAATTATTTACGAAAGTGCATTTTTACCTAAATGCAAGTTGGGAATAATTTTCCCTTTAACCAATTTGGTACCCCCACATGGATAATAACATTTTAAAAATAATATATAGCAGGTTGTTGCATAAGTTCCCGCCATTTCATAATATTTTTTGTTCTAAAACAGGTTTTAATATTTGGCAAAGTGTTATATATAACGTGTTATATATCATCAGAAAGTATGTATTCTCTTCCACAAGATGGATTGTCAAGTAGATTAAAAAAAAATCATATTTTTTACACCTCATTTTCGCCTTTGAGGTCAAAAAGCGAGTAAAGTGACCAAGGATATTTGTGCCGTACATGGAGAAAACGCTATAGCTGAGAGAACTGTGTGAGATTGGTTTACCAGAGTCAAACACGGTTATTTTTTACCTCAATGGCGATCCTCGTACCGGAAGACCAATCAACATAGACGAAGACGAACTAAGGGTTCTTTTTAAGGAAAATGGCCATCAGACATGTAGAGAATTGGATGAAAAGATAGATATATATATATATATATATATATATATATTATGTATATTTCTGTGATTTTAAAATGCTTAATAAAATGTGAATATATATATATATATATATATATATATATATGTATGTATAAGGAATGAAAAAATACCAGTGGTGGTTGACGTTATGTTACGAGAAAAATAGAAAAAACCGAATGAAATTATTAAAAAATCAACGTTTCGTCCTTATTTCAAAGGACATCTTCAGGATAATTGAAATAAAAAATAAAAATGTAAGAAAAGAAAAAGTCATAGATCGTGCGAAAAAGACAGTTCTTGAATCCTACCCATGTCGGGAAGGACAAACATATGTGTGCGTATGGGAAGGTTGGGTTGTTCGATGTCTATATATACACTTTTAAAAATGCGTTAAAATAAATATGTACATTTTTTTTTCTTCTGTAAACTTATTCATTTTGTTGAAATATTTCAGGAAAAACGGTTTAGCCAGGATCTGTTTTGATATTTTGTTCTTTGATTATTATTTTCCCTGTGCTAGGGGTTAAATGGTAGAAGCCTTTTCTTTGCGTAATAGTATTAGTATTCATTATTAGTGCTGATTCTAAAAGTCTTCTTTTAGCTCTATCTATCACGTATTTAATAATTTTCGCTTGATCTAAATTAAATGAGTGATCGTGTTCTGCACAATGGCAAAAGAGTGCATTTAGGGCGTTACCATTCCTTATATCTCTTCTGTGCTCGTTAAGTCTTAATTTTCCAATCAAAAAACATTTATATATATATATTTACTAGCAAAAGTACCCGTCGTTGACTGGGTTCAAAAACAGCCTACAGAAAATGGACTCTGATTTATGAAAGTATGATAAGTTATGAAAAGGAAAGGTTGTAAAGAGATAGCTTCGAATTTGGGCGTATCAAAACCAAAGGAAATACGATGAAAGTAAAAATAAAATAGATAAACCCCATCATTTATTATACCATACCTATTCACACTGAAACACTTATCACAATATTCTGTGGATCTATATTAAAAAACCTTGTTAAACTTTGTGACATATTTCCATTCTACCAGGCGCGAACGAAAACCCCATAATTTTATTATACCATATTTCTTCAAGCTGAAATATGATTATCAAATTATACTTACGCAGATAGATATGAAAAGTCTTTATTAAAGTTTGTGCCTATTTCCATTCTATGGAGGCCAGGCGCGAATGCAGACCCCACAATTTTATTATACCATCCCTATTTAAGTTAAAACATACTTATCAAAGTATTCTTATGTACATCTATATCAAAAACACTTGTAAACGTTTTTTTTTTAATTTTTAAATTTTTTATTTCCATACTTTGTGGACCAGGCGCGAACGCAGACCCCACAATTTTAATGAATCACCGTTCTGCCATATCAAACATACCCATTCCTGTGTCTCGATACATCTATCATTATATGTAATCAGTTTTTAAAAATAGTCAACCATATAGGAGCCTATTCGTGACCGGACACGGACATGGACACACACACACACACATTCAGCTTTATATTATAGATGTATATTCCTGCGATTTTAAAATGTTTAATACAGTGTGTGTGTGTATATATATATATATATATATATATATATATATATATATATATATATGAATGGAAATGTATAAAAAAGAATACGAAAAGTATAAAAGCTTATAACTTTTCTTTATTCGTTTTCAATTGGTATATATATATACACACACACACACACACACATATATATACCAATTGCAAACGAATAAAGAAAAGTTATAAGCTTTTATACATTTCCATTCATATATATATATATATATATATATATATATATATATATATATATATAAAATATATATATATTTTCAAAAATACATGAAAATAATTGAGTAATTAACAATAAAGCAAGGGAAAGATGGTCTTCTTCTGTCAAGAAGTGACAATCACCACATATATATATACACACACACGCACACTATATATATATATATATACATACATATATATACATACATACATACATACATATATATATATATACATATATATATATATACATATATATATATATATATATACACATACATTTTTCTACTCACCTTCACCCCAAACAAGGAATATTGCCACTTGGACGTAAGGGGCTACTAATTGGAACCATGCCTAAGAAAGATTAAGATGTTCGTTTATGTTGCCTTTGAACTTCTGCATATCAGTACAGTTTAGGAAGCAGGCAGCAGGAAGGGAATTCCAAAGTCTCACCGTTCAAGGAAAGAAGCTATCTGAGTAGAAAACTTTCTGATATTTAGGGACCTAAACAGTGTAGGGGGGAGATTTTGTTGCTAAGCGATGTTGTCGGGATATGCATGTCAAAGGGGGCACAAGTACAATGAGTTCATCAGAGCACATTCCATTAAAATATTTGTAGAACAGACACAGGGATGCAAGATTGCGGCGATGGGACAGGGGTTGGAGCTTAGTTGACAAATTGGGACCTATTAGATTGGAGACCATTTTTTGGACCTTATCCAAAAATAAGAGGTAGATACACCAACTCAGATGTGACAAAAATACTTCATGTATGGGCGAATGGTACAGGGTACTCTCAGGTGGGAGCAATTTTCTAGCACGATAGAAGGAGCCCACCTTCTTTACGTGTGCTAAAACGTTTTCATTCTAAATTCTATGCAATTATGCAGAATGTAAAAACTATGCATAAATAGAATTAAGCGAAATGAAATCTTAGATAATTCATTTGCATTATATCTATACTAGGGGGAGGGGGGCTGGTCGTAAAATACGCTTAAATATGATATTTTAATTTGCCCAGATATCGTATACATTATTATAGAATCGTGATTTCAAAAGTAAAAAAAAAAAAAAGTACTTAGGTGCCATCAGCTAGAATCGAAACCGAAACTGTAGCATTCAAAGCTGGTGACGTTACCACTGTATCAACGTGAAACGCATATGAACTGATTAAAAATCAAAAAATAAACTAAGATGAACGTACAAAATGATTAACGATTTTTTAAATGCTGACCCTTTAAAAGCTATTTTAACCGGCTATAGACCCATGGGAGAACAGTCCATAACAAATCCAATTATTTGAGGTCCCTTAGCGCCGCTTCACGACCGGGGGGGAGATAGAGTTTGAAAATATGGAGAGAGACAGACAGACAAACATATAGTCTTTTATATATTAAATATTCTGAGTAATATTCCTGGTGTTTATTTCGAATTACCCATGATTAAACAAAACAAAAAAGGGGGGGGGTCAAGAAGATTATTTGTTATATTCCGAAACTCGCGTAAACTGATGAAGCAATTAGTTTTATTAAAAAAAAAAAATAAAATCATTTTTTTATGATGTTTAGTGATTGCAAAGTTTTATTTTGAATACAAACAAAATCTCTGCAATCGAATTGAATTGTCGCCCTTGAATTTTGGAAAAATATAAAACAACATGGCTGACTCACGGCTTCCTAATATACTTTGATTTTCTTAATTAAAAAACACTACTTGATCGATTTACGCTATTTTTGGAATATGACACCTTCGTTTCATGACGAGTACGTACACCATAAAGATTATTTTATTTTTTATTTTTGTTGTGTAATTCTAAATAAGTACTAAATTATTTTATTACTCAGAACATATAATTTAATGCAACAGAATTATCTTGATATAACCAGTTTGGGAAAGTGGGACAGAAATGGTTTTGGACCAGCACATTTTTCCTCTCAAGGGTCTTGAGACATTCTTGGGACCACGCCGGAAAGACTCGTATCTTGATGAAAACGTAAAACCAACAGTTTGGTATTCTTTTTTTTTTTTTTTTTTTTCAATTTTATTAAAGATAGATTTAAAACACCGGCACTTCAGTACGACAGTGTCATGAGGCAAATGTGCGTATTTTAGTCCCAAGAACGGCCGATAGAGGGCGCTTCTCATTCAAAGAACAGGGGTCGATAACTCGTACCTTTCTAAAAGTTCGTGCAAAAACCTCTGTAAATGTTTCATGTTTTTAAAAATATATTTTGCTACATTGACAAACTAAAATTATATTTTGATATATTTTTATACAATCTTATTGTGAAAAAAAGCAAACAAACAAATAATTTAATGTTGCTACATTTCATACAATCTTATAGAAAAAATAATAATTTTTAAAAAATCTATAAATGTTTCGCTTTTCATATTTTTTCTGTTATTTATTTCGTTATTTATTTCGTTATTATATATTTTTGCCTTCTCGGAGACACTTGTTTATATTTGAGGTTCACAGAACGGCCGGCAGAGGGCGTTTCTCATTTAAAGAACAGGGGTCGATAACTTGTCTCAGTCGACTCCTGCCACTGTCGTACAGAAGTGCCAAAACACTTATTAATTTATGCAAAATTAACAAGGTGCTTCCATCATTTTGACCAACATGCCGTCTCCGGTTCATAAGGCGCAGGAAAATATTGGAGGAAGCGATAAAACTAGTCTTTAAAGAAAAGAGGGGAAAATAAAGACCTGGCCAGAGATAGGTTAGTTAGGAAGTCAAATTCTAAAAGCTGTTCAACGCCTGCCATGATCGTCATTGGACATGACTCTTATACAGGCTTATGCAACAATTCTTTTTTCATTTTTATCCAAAGAAAATAATGATGCACCTCCCCCCCCACTCTCTCTCTCTCTCTCTCTCTCTCTTTTCCAACTGAGTTCGAAACCATTTTACCGCGGTACGTCAAAAATGTTGTCGAAAGCACCAATTTAATATAACCTTGTAAGGCGGCGCTGCCAGACCGTTTTTTTTTTTGTTTTTTTTTTCCACATCAATATCGGTCGCGTTTTGATGTTATTCTAACAGAATCGGATACCCACCACCTTCTTTGCGGCGGCGGTGGCGGGCGAAAGAGAAAGCGCAAAAGAGAACAGGCGGAAGAGAGAAAAGAAAGAAATGAAATCGCTAAAAATGAAGGAAATGATACTGACATTTCAATCCAAGAGCTAAGTCTGCAGAGGCGGCGGCGGGTGATTCTTTTGCAAGAATCCTGCCATTCTCATCTTGGAGAATTTCGAAAAACGTGATCTTCGCAAAGTGCGTAAAACAACTGCTGCCGATTCCTCTGAAATGTCTACAACTGCTTAACTTCTTTGACGCCACTTACCAATGATATAGAATTTCCTTAGCTGCGAAACCAGGCAGACTTAACGCTTAACCCTGCAAGGATAGAATATCAAAACGTATACGCATGGATCTATGATGCGTCAGGTTTGGTTGATGTGAGCTATTTGTAATATGTAGTGTTGTGACGATTTATCGGAATCGGGAATCATAAAAAAATAAAAAAAATAAAAAAAAGGAAAAAATTTGGCGTATCGGAATCGGAGAAATTTGCGTCTATTTTTTCTGATGCCAAAAACGATTCTTTTATTTATTTATTTATTTTTTGTTTAAAACTTAATTTTCCATCACTTATACTAATGGAAAAAAAAAACAAGAAAAACTATAAATTGATTGTAACTTGTCAATAAAATTATAAGCTTAAAAATCACCCTATAAGTATATTTTTACGTTTGCGAATATATATATATATATATATATATATATATATATATATATATATATATACACAGGGTTAGGTTTAGGGTTAGGGTAAGCTAAATGGAGGCCATCTAGAACATATGCTGTAGAACAGAGAAAAAGGGCCAAAGACCCTTGTGTTTTGATGTGATGTTTTGAATATAATAAACTTGTTATGACCAAAGTTTCATTTCATTCGGACAAAACACTAAGAAACGGGGCCTAATTAGAGTTGGGGCCCGTTTTTTTTTGGGGGGGGGGTTACCCAGTATGCATGTATATATATATAAGTAAGAATGTAAGTGTGTGAGGATACTTCTCAACCTATATACTCAACGAACTTTTAATCTATAGACTTGAAATTTGGTATATAAGGTATTCACACATGTAGAAAAGCTTTAATCGGTTTTCATTTGGAATAAAGCTGCTAAGGGGTCAAGATTGAAAAAAATTGGTACTTGGGGGGGGGGTCATCGGATTTTTATCTGTTTGTCAACTGTTTCACGAATGCGCATGTGTGAATAATTCACATCACAGCTTCCTTGAACTTTGACCCCTTGGCAGCCAAATTTTCAGCCAAAAACCGATTAAAAAGCTTGCCCTATGTCTGAATACACTTTATGTAAAATTTCAAATGTTTAGAGCAAAAGTTGGCTGAGTAATTTGGTAGAGATCGCAAAGGTAAAATTTTTTTAAAAACTTTGATCCCAATTTTGATCCATTAACATTTGTTTTGTGCTCAAATCAAATTAAAAAGTTCGATCCATGTCCAAGTAACCCACATCTAAAATTTAAAGTGTCTAGACCTAAAATTGGCGGAGGAGTTTGGTAGAGTTTTCAAAGATCAAATCGTTGAACTGTGACCCCTTGACAACCAAATTTCTGGCCGAATACCGATTAAAAACATTTTCCCAAATCTCAATACCCTTATGTCAAATCTCGAGTCTGTAGACTGAAAATTGACAGAGTAGTTTGGTAGAGAAATGTACACACACATGGAGACAATTTCACTTTTATAGATATACTAGCGAGGGGTACCCGGCCTGCCCGGGTGTTTGGGGGTGTTAAAAAAAAAAGTAAGTATGAGGATCGAACCCGAACTGTTGAGGCAAAGTTGTAAATTAAAGTGTGAAAAAAAAAAAAGTGCGATGTTTACCATTGACCCACCGCGAGATGCTAATGGAAACACGTTTGAATTTATTTAATTAGTTGGATTTAGCAGGTGCCCGTTTTAATGAGTTAATGAGGTCAACTGCGGGATAGTATTCATTTACTGCTGAACGCTTTTTTTTTCCACCCCCAAGATGTTATAGGAAAAAGACTAAGCCACATGCGGCAAGCGACAAATATTGAATATTTATCTTCCCGAAATCGAGTAAATTAAATAGACAGGCGAGCTTCGTTAAGTGTGAGATATTACGATTTGTATGTGATATAAAAAGTTTTTAAAAGTTGTGAAGCGAGCGACCGCTTCTCTGAAAGAAGCCTTTTGTAGACACACAGAAAAAGCGAACACACATACATACATACATACATACACACACATACATACATACACACATATACACACATAGATACATACATACACACACATACATACACACACATACATTTTCGCTTTTATATATATAAAATGTTTTATTATTACTACCAGCATTGGAAAATTTTATTTGAAACAAAATCGAAAAAAATAAATAAATAAATAAATAAACATAACTTTCTTCGATTCCGATACCCCAAAAAGTTCCGATTTTTCCGATTCTGATTAATCGTCCCAACACTCGTATTTAGACGAACTCCTCGTTAATAAGAGTCGGAAAACAAAGTTTGGTAGTTCCTTCAGATGTGACCATTTTTTAACGAATTGACATTTAACGGATTGACAAAACGGAAGTCGGTCTGCAAGTTTCAGAGCAGAAACTTTAGAAAGTCACTTCTGACCTACATTGTGCTATCAGTTTACGAAAGATTTGGACTGCAATAGAAACCTAGATTCCGTTAATAAAGGACACCAACGATTCGGGAAGAGGAAGATAAAATATATCATTTGGATTCTTCCGACTACAGTTCTCATCTTCACAACGTTTCTGCCGATGTAACCTCCGACCTTCTTCAGATGCCTTATTAAAGCTGGGAAACCACACAGAATTTGTAGCGTAACTCTTTATTTGATATGCGTTCCATCAGCCATGACTGGGTAGAAATCTATAATATAAATCTCACCAGTCAGTTTAAATGTATGTATGTATGTATGTATGTATGCATGTATGTATGTATGTATGCATGTATGTATGTATGTATTGTTTTCATCATGCAATCATCATGTATGTATGTATGCCTAAAACTTTCGACAGCGGCGACGGATTTTAACGAGATCAGTATCATCTTGAAGCTCAACGTCTCTGATAACAAATATCGAAAAATTGGTCAAAGACATTAATTCCTTCACCCTCAACTGGGCAGTTTTCTACAAGGAGAAGTCGATTTTTTGCAAGCTATTTTTGCAAGTCATTGTATCGATTGGATTGACTTTACCTAATTTTAACGTTCCAAACTGCTGGTCGCGTCATGGAGTAACGGTAAGACGTCAGATTTTCTTTCACTTTCTGTTCCGCCTTCACGTCACGAGTTCGAGCCTGCCTACCTACTACTACTTTTTTTTTTTTTTTTTTTTGCTGCTCAACACACACCTCCAAACCCTCGGACAATGCTGGGCACCCAGGCTAGTCTTAAATAATTCACAATCGTACTCGGAGTACAAGGTGGAACAATAAAATTGTCGCCATAGAAAAGACGACATGATTCCATTTCCATTTGATGAAAACTAGTTTTCATTTTTTTTTTTTTTTTTTGCAGACAATCTATTGGTTGAACAGTTGTGTACAAATATCAAGAACGATAGGAGTCTTCTATCAGGTCTGAAAGTGACACAATGTTCAACAAGCGAGATCGGAGATGCGCCGTTGTACAACTCATGCTCTTTACTAATCCTAATTATGACAACAGAACCATTGCCAGCACCCTCAAGTTGCATTGCTAGATTGCCACGAATGACAAGGGCATGCCCAGGGTGATGAAAAAGTTTCCGGCCATTGTTATGGTCTTTGGTATGATTTCAAGAAAAAAAAAATATATGAAAAAATCTGGCACTTCTGCATGACAGTGACATATTAGCAACAGAGATGAGTTATCAACCCCTGTTCTTAGAATGCGAACTGCCATCTAGCGTCCATTTTGTGAACCTAAAATATAAACAAGTGTTTACGATAACGCAAAAATATATAATAGCAAAATAAATAACACAAAAAATGAACATTGAAACATTTATTGAATATGAAAAATGTACCAAAATATAATTTTAATGTATTAATATAATTTAATTTCAATGAGTGATTCATAATTGAAAATAAAATAAATATAAAATCATAAAACATTTATATATTGTTTTTAGATTTTTTTTTTCCGGGTTTGTATTACTGTACACAGATTCGAAAAAGTTGTCAAAAAACAAATATATAACAAATAATTGTTATCGAAGGCAAGATAAGTTACTTTTCTGCCAAACTGGATATATTTTTTGTGTTTTTATTCAATGTAACATTTATTCAGCTCGAAGAATATACAGTGTTTACCGATGTATTCGAAAATTCAAGATGGCGTCTCACACCCTCTTTAACACCGTAAGTATGGAAAAAGGTGTTATAAATAAAAAAACTATACAAAATACTATTAAAAACCCGCCGAATATATGTCAACCTATGTCACGGTAACATATATTGAGCGAGTTTTTAACAGTATTTTATCCGGTTTTTTATTTATAACATCTTTTCCCACACTTACCGTGTTAAAGAGAGAATAAGACGCCATCTTGAATGTTCCAATACATCGGTAAACACTGTATGGTTTTCGAGCTGAATAAACATGAAAAATATATCCAGTTTGGTAGAAAAGTAGCTTATCGTGCCTTTGATAACATTTATTTGTTATATATTTGTTTTTTGACAACTTTTTCGAATCTATGTGTACAGTAATACAAACCCATTTTTTTTTTTTTACTGTAAGGTTGTATAAAAATGTAGCAAAATATAATTTTAAAAACAGGTTTAAGAATAAGTTGTTTTTTTTTTTTTGTACAGAAAGGTTATATAAAAATGCATCAAAATATCATTTTAGTTCGCGCGCACTTTTAGAAATGGAAGAGTTATCGACCCCTGTTCTTTGGCTGACAAGCGACATCTGTCGGCGGTTCTTGAAACTAAAATACACACATTCGCCTCACGTCACTGACATGCAGAAGTGCCAAAGATCTATATGGTGTACGTGCTCATTACGGAACGAATATGTCATATTCCAAAAATCATGTGGATTTGGATAGTAAAGGAAAAGATGTAGCTGTCAAATAATCAACGGAAGAGAAATTTGTCCGTAGACAAAAAAAGAAAAAAATTGGAGTGTTAATATTTGTAAAGAAAACAATTTCTGATTGATGATAGACGTGCGATCATTTTTAGATATACTAGCTGTTCGAAAAATTTCTTTTATTCATGTATATGCAAATTAGATAGAAGTATATGACGAACTCTCTTGGGAAATATCTTCCGTCCATGTGAATCTGTCATTTCTTTCGTTTTTTTTTTTTTTTTTTTTTTTTTTTTAATTATTATTAACGTCTCGTTGAGATCAGCTGCGTTGGGTTTATCTCAGTAGACACTCAATCACCCATGACTTTCAACCTATACATCTACTAGGGACGTTCCAAACTTAGGGAGTTTTGGGGGGGGGAGTAACTCCCATAGTTATCATCAATTCTGGATCCATTCTGGCCCAGAGTGGTAATATCCGACCTTCTCTTATTTTTCCTTCTATTTCTGTATATTATCTTTTAGATATTTTAATATCTGCCTCCTAATATTTCCTTCCTAATGTACCCTAAGCTAGATGTCGCATTTCCTTGTATAAAACCTAGCCCCTTCTCTTCTCTTCTGAAGAGAAGCATTAGGATTCGAAATGCCTAGGTATAAAGAGCATTTATAAAACCTCTTCCCATAGATGTCTAGTTCTTATTTAAAAGGATTCATAAATTTATATATATATCATTATATATTTTGTATTGTAAATAAATTTCTTAATAAATGACAAAAGACTATATTCCAAATTTCATGATGTTGACCATCTTACAATTTATTCCTTTAATTCAGCTGACACAATTCTTGACACTAACTGTTTTGTAGCACAGAATCATTCACTTAATTATTATATCAATTAGTGAATATCTCTCTCTCTCTCTCTCTCTCTCTCTCTCTCTCTCTCTATGTATGTGGATGCCTATAATGCTCCTCATCTTGAGTTGAGCATATTGAGAAGTGATATACGAATTACCATTAGCGTATAAAGCGATGCTCTTTGTGTAAACAAATCGAACTTGGGTATTTCGGACGATGTCAAAACATCATTAATTCACAACTCGCACAGCAGCCGCAGATTAGTGTAATGGTTAGGAGCCTTGACTGTCGTACAGGCAGTTGGGTTTCAATCCTGGCTTGAGGTAGTTGCCTGTCTAGCTGCATTGATGAGCTATGAAACAGTACTATATGTGAATGATTATATATATATATATATATATATATATATATATATATATATATATATATATATAAAGAGAGAGAGAGAGAGACTTGTATGTAATATACGGAGTTCGTGTAATCCAGTAAATTTTCATATACCAATAAGTTTTAAGCCAGAAAGAGATGACATAAAAAATAAGGATCCTCGGATGCAAGGATTAAATTCTAATGTAATGTTAAATAGATGGGAAAAACATATTTAATTTTAAAACGGAAGTACAAAATAAGTGGATAGTCCTTAATCCACGGATTAAGGACTATCCACTTATTTTGTACTTCCTTTTTAAAATTAAATATGTTTTGAACTCTTTTTCAAAGTGTTTTTTAACATGTTTTATTAACTACTTGTTCTTATTATAAGCTCTATTTCCTATTTGGTTTTAGAGAACTTAACTCTTCAATATTATATACACACACACACACACACACATATATATATACACACACACACACACACACACACACACTAGCAGGGAGGAGGCGTCCGGTTCTGCCCGGTTGTAAAATACACTTTAATATGATATTTTAATTTCTCCAGATTTCGTATATATCACTATAGTCGTGATTTCAAAAGTAAAAAAAAAAATTATTTGAGTGCCATCAGCTAGAATCAAAACCGAAAGCAAAACTGTATCATTCAAAGCTGGTGACGTTACCACTGTACCAATGTGACACGCATATGAACTGATTAAAAATAAACTAAGATGAATGTACAAAATGTATAACGATTTTTTTTTTTTAAATTGACCCATTTTTGTCCCCTTAAAGACTATTTTAACCGGCTAAAGATCCTTAAAAGAACAGTCCATAAAAAAATCCAGTCATTTGAGACCCCTAGCGGCGCTCTGTAACTTTTAGTGTTGGTAGAGTTTGAAAACATGGAGACAGACATATATATATATATATATTAATGTCGTGGTGTATATATATATATATATATATATATATCTCACACATACACTTTCAGTCATTTATATGCAGAACAGCATCTATTAAGGTCATGGCCTAAACAAAACAAAAACAAAAAAAAAAAACAAAGAACAAAACAAAAAGCAATGCAGTGAAAAAAAAAACTGAGCAAGTCTTTGGAATTGGATTTTTTTAAATGTTTAAATAAAGAGAAAAAAATCTGTTAAGTGCTCTTTAGTAATTTCTTTGAGAAAGAAAACGATAATCGATTTTTTTTTGTTTGTGTGTATGAGCATATGTGTATGTGTATCTGAATGTGAGCATGTGCATATGTGTAATGCGAATGTGTGCGTATGTGTAATGCGAATGTGTGCGTATGTGTAATGCGAATGTGTGCGTATGTGTAATGCGAATGTGTGCGTATGTGTAATGCGAACGTGTGCGTATGTGTAATGCGAACGTGTGCGTATGTGTATGCGAACGTGTGCGTATGTGTATGCGAACGTGTGCGTATGTGTATGCGAACGTGTGCGTATGTGTATGCGAACGTGTGCGTATGTGTATGCGAACGTGTGCGTATGTGTATGCGAACGTGTGCGTATGTGTATGCGAACGTATGCGTATGTGTACGTGTGCGTATGCGTACGTGTGCGTATGTGTACGTGTGCGTATGCGTATGTGTACGTGTGCGTATGTGTACGTGTGCGTATGTGTACGTGTACGTGTGCGTATGTGACCATATGTGAGTGTGTGCATATGCGTATGAGTGTGTGTATGTGAGCGTATGCATAAGTGTGTGTGTATTTCAATGTAAGCATGTGCGTATGCGTATGTGTGCATATGTGTATGTGAATGCGTGCGTATGTGTGCATATGTGTATCTGAATGCACGCGTATATGTGTGTATGTGAATGTTCGCGTACATGTATGTGAATGTGTGTGTATGTGTGCATATGTCTATGTGAATGCGTGCATGTGTGTATGTGAATGTGTGTATCTGTATGTTAGCGTATGTGTGTGAATGCGAACATGTGCATGTGTACATGGGCAGACGTGTGTATGTGAGTGTATGTGTGAGAGTCTATGTTAGCATGTGTATGTGTATGAAACAAAGATCAGACAATTCTTAAGAACACATTCTATAATAGCATTTATAGAACAGACTGAGACTAGCAACATCACGTCTGGGTGAAAGAGTCCGAAGAAAACAAAAGGGGGTGGGAACCAATCAAATTACAGATACGTTTCTACAATTTATCAAGAACCTCAAATGGGACACAGACTCACCATCCCAAATATGACAACCATACTCCATACACGGTCTGATAGTAAATTTTTAGCGATCGAGAAAGACTATTTTTTTTTTTATCCGAGCTACAAGTGGTCAAGTGGTTAACGACAGATTGACAACCTGAAAGTCCCAAGTTCGAATCCAGTTAATTCCACAAAAAAAGAAAAAAAAAATCTTTCACTTAGAATGTTAGCACGCAATATCTTTCTAGAAAGAATTCTGACTGGAAAAATATTTGGGAAATCAATGCCAACAACAGAAGCTGTTAGTTATGTAATCTATATATCTATAAAAGTGAAAGTGTCTGTCTGTCTGTCTGTCTGTCTGTGTACATTTCCCTACGCAATAACTGTCAATTTTCGGTCTACAGACTTGAAGTTTGATGTACAGAGTACTGAGATTTGGGAAAATCTTTGTAATCCGTTTTCGGCCAGAAATTCGGCTGTTAAGGAGTCAAAGTTCAACGATTTGACCTTTGAGAACTCTGCCAAACTCCTCCGACAGTTTTGGGTCTAAACATTTGAAATTTTAGATATAGGTTCCTTGGACATGGATCTAACTTAATAACTTAATTTGAGCCCTAAACAATAAATGTTAAGGGATTATAATAGGGGTCAAAGTTAAAAAACTGCCTGCTTTTTTTTTTTTTTTTGCTTAACATACATCTCCAAACACCCGGGCAACGCCGGGCTGAAATGCTAGTAATTTTAAAAAGAAAAATAATATATTTATGTATGAATTAAAAAAAAAAAAAAAAGAAAAAAAAAATGCTGACTCATTCATCAAAATCTTCCGAAATTGACCATTTCCTTCCAAATTATGATGGCGTGGGGAGGAACAGAGATGATAATCATGAATTTAGAAGCGCCGTTTTATTGTCATGACACCATTCTCCCAGGCATAATCTCCTCCTTTTCTCAGTATTTATGATGCAGTATCAATCATGCGGTCATAAGACCATACTCCCAGGTTTTACCAGTAATCTTCATTTTTTTTTGGGGGGGGGGTGCGGTAGTATCGTCTCGATCGATTGGAGGTAGAAAAAGCTGGATTAATAGCAGAAGTGAATCTACAGAGTGTTCCAAAAATCTTGGGCACATTTCATTTCATATCTGCTTGAGTAAGAAAGGGTCTGATGACTTCATTTTCCAACAGGCTGGGGCACCATCACACTGGGGCCTCAGGATTAGACAGTTTCTGAACACAACGCTGCTAGACAGATGGATGGAACGATCTGGGTAAGATGATCGCGATCTCATGCCCTGGCCTCCAAGATCTCCAGATCTCCGACCTTGCGATTGTTTTTGTAGGAATTTGTGAAAGAACTAGTCTATTTGCCTCCCATTCCAAGAGACGTGGATGAACTGAAAGCCCGAATAACAGAAGCTATTGCTAGGCCGCGTTTGGCAAGAATTGGACCATCGGCTTCATGTGTATCGTGTGACTAATGGTGCTCACATTTAACATCTTTGAACATTCCATGAAAAATTTGGCTGTACTGATATGCAGAAGTTTAAATGTAACATAAACAAATATCTTGTTAATCTTTCCTAGACATGGCCCCAAATAGTAGCCCCTTACGTCCAAGTGGTGATATGCTTTGTAAGGGGTGAACATGAGTAAAAACAAAAAAAAAATCATAAAAAATTGGTCAATCGTCTGATAAGACGTATAACAATAACATAGTAAATTTTCAAGAGTCTACGACAAATTTAAATACCTGTACAAAAAAGTCCGGAAACTTATTGAAGACACCTCGTAACTAACTAACTACACCGAATGCATTAAAGACTGGTGCTCTGACTTCCTTACTCCGCCCACGCCCCTGATCACCCCTCATAGACTTCCTGCCTTCCTTGAATCTCATATGCCACTCCAAAACTGATGCTCGATTCATGCAAGATGGTCCAAAAGCAGTCTGAAGCATTCCATATGATTCTATGGCATTTTCCCCCAAGTTTAAAACATCATTTTATTGTATATCGTTTTTCTAAAGTGTCCACATTTTATTTTTGAAATTCACAAGCTATGACAATCAGGCTTTAGTAGGGTGTATTCAGATTCCTGCTGTAGCTGTTCATTTGAACTTGAAATCATAAAAAAATGGTCAGTCATCTCATAAGATGTATAGCAACAACATACTGAATTTTCAAGAGTCTACGACAATTTTAAATGCATGTACAAAAAGAAAATAAATAAAGTCTGGAAACTTATTTAAGGCTCTTGTGAGTCATTGTACACTAGGTGTATCAGAATTTTTGTAGGAATTTTTTACACCCCTAACACGAAACTGCGAATAAAATATAAAAAAAATCGTAATTTCTCTTTTAAAAGTGGGTTGCTTATTTTCTTTATGGATTATACTTTCAAATAAACTATCAAAGTTGTTTTAAAAGTAGTAGAAATATATATTTTTTTATTTTTTAAAAAACAGTAATGAAATTAATTGAATTTTACGAGCTCAGTGTTTTTCCATTTTTAAACTTTAAAAATCTATCAAAATTTTTCTATTGATTCAGTTTTTACGATATTGTCAGGATTAATGTGAAATATTATGCTCTTTCCAATAAACTGAATATAATATTTTAGACAAACGTTTTTTTTTTTAATTCACGCCCCCCCCCATTTTCAAGTATCTATTAAAAAGTAAATAATTTACTCACCAAAGTTTTATATATCACAAATTGAAGATAAAAGATCAATAAATAATATATTCAAATTTAAAACAAAAAAAAGTAGTGTTTTTTTAGAAATTTACCTGTAAAGTCCAAAGTTTAAAACTTTAAAAAAAAAACAAAAAAAAAAAAAACACGTTGTTTGTTTGTTTGTTTTTTTAATGAAACCTTGGTCCTTGCTCCTTTAATTGAAAAAAAAAAAATTAGGACTTGAATTACATTATTCGAGGAGTTATAAGTTTGGAAAGACGGGGTGGAATTATTCAATATTTTTCACAAAATTTCTGACACACCTAATTGTACACACTTTGGCAGCTACCAGTGTGGGAGACGACGAAAAAGAAAAGATGAAAGAGAAGACAATGGAAATAAGTGTTAGGGATTGCCGATTATAAAAAAAAAAAAAAAAAAAAAAAAAAAAAACACACACACTAGTCCTACAAGAATACAAGCAAGAGAAAACTATCATTCCTTAATCTTAAAAAACGAAACAAAAAAGTGTCATCTTCAGTTCCTAGTTTGAGGTGAAGTAAAATGTTAAAGGTGTTGCTCGAATTGCTTTTTTTTCTGTTGTTCTTGGCCTTCGGGCCGGGATTAAAGTGTAGTATCTGCTCTACAGATGCTGAACTTAAGATAATTTGTCCCAGTCAATGGAGGGAAAACCCTCTATACTGGGACAATTATTATTTTTGGTAACCAGAGTGCCCTCTTTTTTTGCCTACTTTTAGGGGAGCTGGTTTTTACCCCACATTAAAAACGGCCTTGTGCCTAATTTGCTTTGGTGGGGAAGCAAATAAATACAAAAAGGTGTTGCTCGAATGAATATCAGAAAAGAAACCAGCAAAAGAGAGTGAATAACTCTCTCAGTAAAAAAACGTTTCCGACCATTGTTTGCAATTATTGTCCGAAACAACCAACATCCGCTTTGTTAATCGGATCTTGGCGGAAACATATCCCCGTTTCATTTTTATGACAGGTTGTTGCTGTTGCTAGGCAACAATGATCCAGCGAGAGTAGCCATCTTGGATTCCACCTGCTCCTTCTCTAGTTTTGCAGAATCGGCTTAGTGTTACCTTTATCTTACACTCTCCTCCTCCTTATTCCACTTCATCGACCTCTCTCTCTCTCTCTCTCTCTCACAATCTCTCTCTCTCTCTCTCTCTCTTTATCAATCTCTATTAATCTTAATTCCTTAGACATACTTTCTTCTGTCATCAATCTCTCACTCACTCTCTCTCACACACACACACACACACACCTCATCAATCTCGACACATTTCCATTTATTTTTCTTCCTTACCCCACCCGCCTCTACTTCCCCCATCGATCTGTATTTTTATCAACTACAACGGTTCCGTTCTAAAAACAATAGACAAAAATCAATACTGAAGAAAAAGAAACACAAAACCAACTTCGTAATCTAGTGGAAGACTGATCTCTATTTTTCCTACAGTCTTTCTCGACTTTATCTCAACCGAGCTATAACCCCACCCCCACCCACCCACAAATAAATAATAAGAGCTTTAGATTTCCATATCTTCAGTTAAATAAGATTGCACGCTCATATGAGCATTCTTATGACAGTTTTCTAAACCTTACTACTTCTGAGCTAGCTCATCACTAAAAGATTGCTATACAAGACCAATTATGCTCCAAACATAAACAGTCATTTCGAATGCGCCCCTGTCATATCAAAGAATCTACTGTTGATTTTTATACGCCAGGCCGTTTTGTTTGTGTGGTGATAAACCTTCACAAATGCATTTGTGATGTTAGGCTGTATAAAGGTGTTAACTTTGATTAAAAATAAAAATTTAGACCGTCCTTCTTTAATCAGATTTTTTCGATTATCGATTTTCAAAACTTATCGGAGGCATTCCGATAAAAAAAAACCTATCTAAGAACACTCCCAGACACATAAAGCACATTTGTGTGAAATTAAAAAAAAAAATAATAAATATAAGCCCAGCTGTTTCAAAATCAATTAATCTGATGATTTGTTAGTTTGCCTGTTTTGTTTTGTTTTCTTTTTAAATGTTTTTTATGCTTCATCGTCTTTCATTAGACCAAATTGTGCACTAACGTAAGCATTGTTATGACAGTTTTCTGAACCTTACTACTTTCGTTCTGGCTCATAAATTGGCAGGCAGGTGATTTGTTTGTGATAAACCTTCTCAAATGCACTTGTGATGTTAGGCTATATAAAGGTGTCAACTCTGGTCAAAATCGCCTTTTCCTTCTTTTATAAGATTTTGTGATTATCAATTTTCAATACTCATTGGAAGCATTGCGATACAAAACCTATGTAAGAACACTTCCAGACACATCAAGTACCTTCATGTGAAATAAAAAAAAAAATCGGCCCAGCCGTTTCAGAGTCCATAGAAAATGAACTCTCTCTGACACACACACACATGTACTTATGATGTTAAGCTGTATAAAGGCGTTAACTTTGGCAAGAATTCAACAAGTGAATGAAGGGTTTGTTTATGTTCGTGCGTCATTTGCATGTGGACTTCCGTCACGTGTGGGTTTCATGATTTAAAAAATTTATTGCATAAAAAAATTCTGGCAGTAAAGAGTTAAGGGATCTCTTTACTTTTTTTTGCACCTTTGTGTCACATCTTCCTGCTATGGGGGACAGGGGGTTAATACCAAATAATTAAGTTCTGCCCTTAACTCCACCCATCATTTTCAATCCTGTCATATCATTCAGCATCCAACCAACAACCTCCATTAACCATCATCCTCGAGCGGCTTTTGTTCTTGGCAAGTGGTAACTCAGCATATAAAAGACAAAACGTTGCTGTGGAACTGCTATCTTGTAGACTACAATATGGTCGCGTTCAAGTCCAATGTTAACAAATATTTTGTTTACTCCATTCATCGTTTTCAATCCTCTTATAATATTCTTCGTCATTCAACTGACTATGACGTAATCGCCTCCAAATATTGGTTCATCTTCATAATTTGCAATCCTTTTCATAGTATTCTACATCATTTAACAGACAATGAAGCCATCTCACCGAACCTTGTCTTCGAATGGCTTTCGGACTTGATCAATGACGACTCACTTGCAAAGATGATAAAAAAAATACTTGTCAAACCGTTCTCTGAAGTAATCAACATTTTTTTTAACTCGATTCATCGTTTTCAATCCTCTTATATTATTGTTCATCATTCAACCGAAATTTCTTATTAACACAAGTGGCTTTTGGTCTTGACAAATGGTGGCTTAGTATATCTATCTCTACTATTATATAAAAGGAACTTTGTGTGCGTGTGTGCGAGTCTGTTCCATACGGACTTCTAAACAGCTTGGCCTTTTGTGACATTTCACAAAAATGTACTTCATGTATCTGGCAGTGTTCTTTGATAGGCTTTGTATTAGAATGTCTTTGCTAAGTATAGATAATCAGAAAAATCCGATGCAAGAAAGAACAGGCGATTTTGACAAAAGTTAACACCTTATAAAGCCTAACATCACAAGTTTATTTGAGAAGTTTTATTACCACACAAGCAGAAAGGTCCAGTGCATAAAATCAACAGTAGGTTCTTTGATATGACAGGGGCGCGTTCGAAATGAAGGGTTCTGTTTCGAGCACAATTTAAGCATGATACTTGACTTCTGTATTTTAAATTTTAATTTTAGCAGTTATATATAAAAAATAATTTAATAAAATCAACAGTAGGTTCTCTACAGTGCAATGTAGACTACAATGTATTGTGGACTAAGTCACTACATGGAGACATGTGAAGCATTTTCCCGGTGCACCGCGATGGGTTCCTAACAAGAGCAGGCAATCAATTGATTTGATTTGAAAAAATTAGCGATTTCACTGATTTCGATGACAATAAAAATATGGGAGTGTGAAACATTCGTTGATCATTTAATCCCGGACAACATCAGATCTTCCTGCTAGTATATATATATATATATATATATATATATATATATATATATATATATATATATATACACACGCTAGCATTTCAGCCCGGCGTTTCCCGGGTGTTTGGAGGTGTATGTTGAGCAAAAAAAAAAAAAAAAAAAAAAAGAAAAACGGTCAATTTTTTTAACTTTGACCCCTATTATGACCCCTTAACATTTATTGTTTGGGGCTCAAATCAAGTTATTAAGTTAGATCAATCTCCAAGGAACCTATATCTAAAATTTCAAGTGTTTAGACCCAAAATTGTCGGAGGAGTTTGGTAGAGTTCTCAAAGATCAAATTGTTGAACTTGGACCCCTTAACAGCCGAATTTCTGGCCGAAAATCGATCACAAAAAGATTTTCCCAAATCTCAGTACCCTGTATATCAAATTTCGAGTCTGTAGACTAAAAATTGACAGAGTTATTGTGTAGGGAAATGTACAGAGACAGACAGACACAGACATGTTCACTTAATTGACAGAGTTATTGCGTAGTGAAATGTACACAGAAACGTTCACTCACACACACACACACATATATATTATATACATACATACAGGGTGTCCATAAAGTCGTTGTGCACCTTAAAATATTTATAATTTTATTTTTGATTGCAATAGAAATAACATGTAAAAAGGATTTGATTTTGGAACAATTAATTTTAAAATTTCACAAGGACTTTATGAACACCATATATATATATATATATATATATATATATATATATATATATATAAGTGAGAATGTGTGTGAGAACTCTCAACCTATATGCTGAACACACTGGAAACGTAGTATATAGGTTATTCAGACAAGTGGAAAACTTTAATCGGTTTTCATCCAGAAAAAAGGCAACAAAGAGTCAAAATGGGACTTCGGGAGGAGGGGAGGGGGGTCATCGGATTTTTATCTGCCGATTGTTTTATAATTGCGCATTCACAAATCATTCAAATAACAGATTCCTTATGTTACGAATAAGTAGATTTGAAAACACTTTTTAAAGATCATAGCAAGCTGGTCTAGTGGTTATCGTACTTGATTCGCTGTTTTTAGCTTTTTTTTTTCAATCTCAGCTCGAGTATTTTTTCTTTATTACTTACAACAAGTGAGCTGTTTAGAAAAAAAACGTAATACTCACATGCACATGTCTCAGTTTCTTTCTGTTTTTTTTGGGGGGGGGTTATCATATTGGGTACAATATAACAAAAAGTAATCGATTAGCTTTAATTATAAATGCGAAATCTATATATTAATACGATAGCGTGATACACACTCAAGAGTCCAAACAATGAAAAGAATATGTTGTCATAGCCCTATTTTTTTCTTCATAAGTTTTGGTTTCAGTTTCGATTCAAGCTGATGCACCTAAGTTATATGGATATGTTTGACATCATAACTTTATAATACATTAGCATCTATAGAAAATAGACTATAAATGCACCTAAGTCATATGGATATTTTTGACATCATAACTTTATAATACATAAGCATCGATAGAAAATAGACTATAAATGCACCCAAGTCATATGGATATTTTTGACATCATAACTTTATAATACATAAGCATCGATAGAAAATAGACTATAAATGCACCTAAGTCATATGGATATTTTTGACACCATAACTTTATAATACATAAGCATCGATAGAAAATAGACTATAAATGCACCCAAGTCATATGGATATTTTTGACATCATAACTTTATAATACATAAGCATCGATAGAAAATAGACTATAAATGCACCTAAGTCAGATGGATATTTTTGACATCATAACTTTATAATACATAAGCATCGATAGAAAATAGACTATAAATGCACCCAAGTCATATGGATATTTTTGACATCATAACTTTATAATACATAAGCATCGATAGAAAATAGACTATAAATGCACCCAAGTCATATGGATATTTTTGACATCATAACTTTATAATACATAAGCATCGATAGAAAATAGACTATAAATGCACCCAAGTCATATGGATATTTTTGACATCATAACTTTATAATACATAAGCATTGATAGAAAATAGACTATAAATGCACCTAAGTCATATGGATATTTTTGACATCATAACTTTATAATACATAAGCATCGATAGAAAATAGACTATAAATGCACCTAAGTCATATGGATATTTTTGACATCATAACTTTATAATACATAAGCATTGATAGAAAATAGACTATAAATGCACCCAAGTCATATGGATATTTTTGACATCATATCTTTATAATACATAAGCATTGATAGAAAATAGACTATAAATGCACCTAAGTCATATGGATATTTTTGACATCATATCTTTATAATACATAAGCATTGATAGAAAATAGACTATAAATGCACCCAAGTCATATGGATATTTTTGACATCATATCTTTATAATACATAAGCATTGATAGAAAATAGACTATAAATGCACCTAAGTCATATGGATATTGTTGACATCATAACTTTATAATACATAAGCATTGATAGAAAATAGACTATAAATACACCTAAGTCATATGAATATTTTCGACATCATAACTTTATAATACATAAGCATTGATAGAAAATAGACTATAAATGCACCCAAGTCATATGAATATTTTTGACATCATAACTTTATATTACATAAGCATTGATAGAAAATAGACTATAAATGCACCTAAGTCATATGGATATTTTTGACATCATAACTTTATAATACATAAGCATTGATAGAAAATAGACTATAAATGCACCCAAGTCATATGGATATTTTTGACATCATATCTTTATAATACATAAGCATTGATAGAAAATAGACTATAAATGCACCTAAGTCATATGGATATTTTTGACATCATATCTTTATAATACATAAGCATTGATAGAAAATAGACTATAAATGCACCCAAGTCATATGGATATTTTTGACATCATATCTTTATAATACATAAGCATTGATAGAAAATAGACTATAAATGCACCCAAGTCATATGGATATTGTTGACATCATAACTTTATAATACATAAGCATTGATAGAAAATAGACTATAAATACACCTAAGTCATATGGATATTTTTGACATCATAACTTTATAATACATAAGCATTGATAGAAAATAGACTATAAATGCACCTAAGTCATATGGATATTGTTGACATCATATCTTTATAATACATAAGCATTGATAGAAAATAGACTATAAATGCACCCAAGTCATATGGATATTTTTGACATCATATCTTTATAATACATAAGCATTGATAGAAAATAGACTATAAATGCACCCAAGTCATATGGATATTTTTGACATCATATCTTTATAATACATAAGCATTGATAGAAAATAGACTATAAATGCACCCAAGTCATATGGATATTTTTGACATCATATCTTTATAATACATAAGCATTGATAGAAAATAGACTATAAATGCACCCAAGTCATATGGATATTGTTGACATCATAACTTTATAATACATAAGCATTGATAGAAAATAGACTATAAATACACCTAAGTCATATGGATATTTTTGACATCATAACTTTATAATACATAAGCATTGATAGAAAATAGACTATAAATGCACCTAAGTCATATGGATATTTTTGACATCATAACTTTATAATACATAAGCATTGATAGAAAATAGACTATAAATACACCTAAGTCATATGGATATTTTTGACATCATAACTTTATAATACATAAGCATTGATAGAAAATAGACTATAAATGCACCTAAGTCATATGGAAATCTGCATAAATGAAAATATAAATGTAAGCGTATTTTATGACTAGGCTATGCTGGGCATCCCTGCTAGCTTAGATAAATACTTTTATCTCTTTAAGTCTAAAATTTCGAAAATAATCGATCATTATTAATTCTGAAGCACATCTGCTTTACGTAAGATAGGTAATGTGGGTTATATTTAGTTTATCCTGGAGTGACCTCCGGGCCTTGATAAGCGATGATTAGGGCTATGACAAAAGAATATTCTTTTCGTTATTTTGACTCTCGAGTATATACCAGTTTATATCTTATATGTTTTTAGATAAAGTGATATGGTTCTCGGTTGATTAACTGAGTCTAACTGTGTCGGATATATACTAGAGAGTCAAATCAACGATAAGAATTTTCTATTGTCATAGCCATAAAAAAAAAAACTACTGTTGATTTTATATGCCGGGCCTTTCTGTTTGTGTGGTAATAAAACTTCTGAAATGCACTTGTGATGTTAGGCTGTGTAAGGTGTTAACTTTGGTCAAAACTGCCTAGTCATTTTTTCATCGGATTTTTTTTTTTTTTTTTTTTTTTTTTCCATTATCGATACTTGTCGGCCAAAAGCTGCTCGACTGGACGAGTAAATTGAAGAACGTCTCTTACAAGGTGATTGCATTGAACTATCTATATGAGATTGAACTATCTATCACAATATTATTTTCTTAGCATTAATTTTTACTCATTTTTTTTTTTTTTACATAGACATCAACACATTATCAAGGTCAAGAGGCCACTCAAGGATAAGGGTTAAAGAGTGTACAGTAGAAATTGGACAATATAGTAATCATTAGTAATGGAAATTTGGTAAATTTGATAACTTATATGGAACGGCTCATCAAGAACTGATTTACGTTAGACTTGAAGACAGCCATATTGTAGTCAGCCGGAAAGCAGGAAAACGGAAGACAATTCCACAGGCGTGCAGTTCTAAGAAAGAAGCTTTGTTCATGGAATCTACGTTTAGGTTTAGGCACAGATAAAGAGTGGGGGGAATTATTGATAGTGTTTACAGCTAGACGAGTGTTTCTTGTGAAAGTTTGGCGAGGGGGGACCATAGATTGAAGCTCAGTCGAACACTTTCCATGAAAATAACGATACTTCAGAGACAAACTCGCAACATCTCTTCTGTGAGATAGAGGTTGCAAGGAAGAGAAAAGGACATCTCCTACGAGGCTACGAAGTCTATTTTGAACTCTATCATTATTAACTTACTTATATATTTATTTGGGTCAGTTCTATAAAGAGCTTATCTTTGAAAATTAAGGATTTTTTTCTTCATTATATAATTCCTTGTTTTAATTTTTGAGGGATACGGTGGCCCTAGGATACGGTTTTTTTGCGGGTTGCGATGTGGAATAGAGTGTTTTTTCTGGCCTTTGGTTACAGTATTTTCCCCGCCTTATGGTGTTATTTATAATATTATTTGATTATATACATGTGTCTTATAGTACTGTATTTTATTACTGTATTTTATTACTAAATTTTAATGACGCATCCCGGGGTATTTAAAATACAATGGACACTATTTTCAAAGAAATGTTAATCAACTCATATTTGTTGCACGCTATTGGGTTTTCTGTAAAAAAAAAAAAAAAAAAAAAAAAAAAAGCTAATTTTTGTCGCAATCCATGAAATTCTTCCTGGTTAAATATTTCTCTCATTCCACGGGTCCTGCTAGTGTTTATTAATCCTTCTACAATTAAAGCAAGGGATTATATATAATAATAAAAAAAATCCTTAATCCATGAATTTTCAAAGATAAATTCTTTTCACCAGCGTATCAACATTTTCTTTTTCCATGGGGGTCACCACTTATCAAGGCCCGAAGGCCACTCAGGGATAAGGGTTATTGCATGTACAGTAATCAGTGAGATAGTATTGTAGTAATCATTAGTATTGAGGGTTTTGATAGTGTCTTACTTAAGGGGGCGATTTGTCAGGAGTTTGTTTATGTTGGACTTGAAGACGTCCAAGTTGTAGTCAGGTGGGAAACAGGCAAGCGGCAGAGAGTTCCACTGGCGTGCAGTTCTAAGAAAGAAGCTTCGCTCGTGGAATCTACGTTTAGATTTAGGCACAGATAAAGAGTGGGGAAAATTATTGACAGTAGTTTCAGTCAGATGGGTGTTTCTCGTGAAATATTGGCGAGGGGGGACGAGGGATTGGAACTCAGACGAGCACCTGCCATGGAAATAACGATAGAACAAAGACAGGCTCACAGCGTCTCTTCTGTGGGAGAGAGGTTGCAGGGAAGAGAAAAGCCCCCTCCCCACTAAACCACGAAGTCTATTTTGTACTCTGACAAGGCAGGATAGGCTGTTTGTGGCAGCAGTATTCCATCCTTGGACGTACTTGGCTTTTATATAGATAGAGAATTGCATCAGTAGTGAGATATCTTCTCGAGCGGTAGAAGGATCCCACCATTTTTCTAGCGTCCCTTGCAACCGATTTGATGTACGTGTTCCATTTCAGATCAGAAGAAAAAAAATATCAATTATTAGCATGAATTTGCCATCTTTCAGCTGCGTCATCTCGGCAAGTTGAAAAGTTTGAAGACAAAAATTAAGCCGAACGCCATTGTGATTATTATCGAGCGCGTGACAGGTGCGCCTCCTTATCGACCCAACAACAGCCATCGAATGTCGCAGTAGGCGAGTGACAAATATCACAATTAATGACATTTTGTGGGGTTAGGGTTAGGGTTCCACTTTCTTGCATCAATATCAACAATTTGACAGATATGGAGAAAAAGATTGATGCGTTGGTAGAGAGGGGGAGGAAGAGAAAAAGAGGAAGGAAGAGGGAAAGTGTAGTAGAAGAAAACGTGCGTTTGCATATATATATATATATATATATATATATATACACACACACACACACAGTCCTGGTCAAAATCATAAGACTACCTAAGAAAGTAAGCGTTTACGCATATTATTGAATTTTTAATCAAACAAATGGTTGAAACCATTGCCAAAAGGGAAAATATGATAAGGAAAAAAATGAAATCTGCTTCATTCGAAACCTTAACCCTGATCTAATAATTATTTTTTAAAAAAACATTTTCACCTGGTCAAAATGATAAGATCACTGATAATTTATTTAACAAAAGGCAATTATAAATTACTAAAAAGGGTCTCAGTATTTAATATAGCCTCCATTATTATGAATTACTTCAAAAAATCTCTTCGGCATGCTTGCGTCTAAGTTTTTTTTTATCAGTTGCGAAGGAATTTTATCTCACGTACTGAAAACTGAATCAGATAGTTCCTTTATCGAATCATACTGGGTTCCATCCTTGAATACTTCTTTTGCCATCCATCCCCAAATATTTTCAATGGGATTGAGGTCCGGAGAACATGCTGGATGATCTAAAAATTCTATATTATTTGAAGAAAAGTATTCTCGTGCTTGTCGAGAAGTG
Source organism: Euprymna scolopes (assembly GCF_053919585.1). Taxonomy (NCBI): domain Eukaryota; kingdom Metazoa; phylum Mollusca; class Cephalopoda; order Sepiida; family Sepiolidae; genus Euprymna; species Euprymna scolopes. The sequence goes on along the minus strand of NC_136525.1, from coordinate 52,451,236 downwards.
TGTATCGCAGCGTTGTCTTGCTGGAAAATCCAATTTGTTCCACACAGACGTGGACCTTCAGTCCTAATAGAAGCATTTTCAAGCATTGAAATGCACTTCAATGTTGTTTGCCGGCCTTTCACTACTTGCAACTTTAGGGTCCCAGCTGCGAGAAAGCACCCCAGATCATTAAAGACCCTCCTCCACTATGGCGAGTTGAAAAAGTCTCTTTGGGCAAATGTTTATCATGCCAATACTGTTGAAATCCATCTGGACCATCTAGATTAAACCTTTTCTCATCGGAGAAAATTAAATTTTTCCACTTCTCTTCATCCCAAGTCTAGTATTTGGCGGCATATTTAAGTCGGTTAGTTTTGTGCTGTTCAAGAAGACGTGGTTTCTGCAGTCGCTTTAAATGATTGAAACCCTTCATTTTCAGATGCCTTCTGATGGGTTTAGGACTACATTCTGCTGCTGTTTGGCTTTTCAATCGACTTGAGCTCATACTGGAGTTTTTTTTTTTTTTTTTTTTTTTTTTTAACTTCTGATACGGCGATCCAGTGATGGGGTTATTTTTTTTGGTCGACCTGGACTCTTTTTGTGTCAATATTGATCTGGATTTCTTAAATTTGTGATGACCGTTTTGCTACGATTCACTTCGTTTACAATGGATCTATGGGAGAGTCCACCCCTATTAAGCTCAAAGATCCTTCCTCTCTCAAACTCTGATAATGGTTTCCCTTTTGCCATTTATAATTTAGTAAGATGTTTTTTATCCACTAACAAGTTGCTTTTAGTAACATAGAAAGCTTTTCGCATTCATTTTTTTTCAAAACTAGCCGATTTTATTAAAGTGGTCTTATCATTTTGACCAGGTGAAAATGTTTGTTTTTTTTTTAAATAATTATTAGATCAGGGTTAAGGTTTCGAATGAAGCAGATTTCATTTTTTCCCCCATCATATTTTCCCTTTTGACATTTGTTTGATTAAAAATTCGATAATATGCATAAACGCTTACTTAAGTGGTCTTATGATTTTGACCAGGACTATATATGAGAGAGAGATGGATAGATAGATACGTATGCTGAGAGCGAGAGAGATACACAGATGTCGAGAGAGAGAGAGAGAGAGAGAGAGAGAGACCTACACATTGATAAACAATAATACTTAATTTCTACGCTCGGTCATTTTAGTGTCCACATTTGTTTAGAGACCCGACGGCAGGGATAACCTTCCATATCCCTTGAACACCCATCACACCGTCTTACCGAAACCACTGAACCAGTGCCGTATCCCGACTGCAGTAATTCTAAATGTAAAAAAAGGAAAAGGAAGCTTTAAAAAGGAGGAGGAGGAGGGGGGGGTCATAAAAACCAGTTTTCTGATCAGTGAAGCTGCAGCTTCAACGACTGTTCTCAGCAATTAGCAATAAAAAAAAAACATTTTAAAAATACGAACGCTCATATTTAAGTCGCGCTCAATTCGGTATTTTTAGGATTGTTGTTAAGGCGAGATAAGTCGGATTCAGTGACAAAAATTGGTTTACTGAGACATTGCTGTATTCACTACCATCGTGACTTCCATCTATCAAAAGTATTTAACTCCTTGCATACACCTACCACCCATATTCTCTGTACTAGCACGATTACATGGCGCTACCCGGGTGCATGAAAAGCAAAATAAGAGTTTAAAAATGCTCGACATATTTTAAAACATTTCTCTCCCTATATATATATATATATATATATATATATATATATATATATATATATATATATTATAAAATATATATGGCGATTAAGCTACACTGAATATTCGGCGTTTCATCCACTATAGGATTCGTCAGGCTTATGTTATATATTTTATAAATTACTAACTAGTTCTACCTACGTATTGAGCACTTTTGAAGTAAATACTTAAAGTTTACGCATAAATTTATACTTTCGTATATTAATTTTATGTGAGTGAATGAAGTAGGTATATATATATATATATAAATTTAGGAATTTAAAATTTGTGATTTGAAAAAGTTAAATTTAAAATATATATTTATTTGCTCTATCTAGTATATTGAGCGATTTTATTTAGCTGGGATAGTCTTATATAAAATATTACATCCAATAATATCTTGTACGACCGATAATCATTGGATTTGCACACCAGTAGAGTTATTGTATTTCATTATTCTGAATATTATATATATATATATATATATATATATATATATATATATATATAAAGCTGTGTGTGTGTGTGTGTGGTCACGAATAGGTTCCTATATGGTTGACTATTTAAAAAAAAAAAAAACTGATTACATATAACGATAGAAGATGTATCCAGACACGAATGGGTATGTTTGATCTGGCAGAACAGTGGTTCATTAAAATTGTGGGGTCTGCGCCTGGTCCACAAAGTATGGAAATAAAAAATTAAAAAATTAAAAAAAAAAAAAACGTTTACAAGTGTTTCTGATATAGATGTACATAAGAATACTTTGATAAGTATGTTTTAACTAAAATAGGGATGGTATAATAAAATTGTGGGGTCTGCATTCGCGCCTGGCCTCCATAGAATGGAAATAAGCACAAACTTTAATAAAGGCTTTTCATATCTATCTGCGTAAGTATACTTTGATACTTATATTTCAGTTTGAAGAAATATGATATAATAAAATTATGGGGTGTTCGTTCGCACCTGACCTCCATAGAATGGAAATATGTCACAAAGTTTAACAAGGTTTTTTTAATATAGATCCACAGAATATTGTGATAAGTGTTTCAGTGTGAACAGGTATGGTATAATAAATTATGGGGTTTATCTATTTTATTTTTACTTTCATCATATTTTGCTTTGGTTTTGATACCCCCAAATTCGAAGTTATCTCTTTATAATTCTTCCTTTTCATAACCTATCATACTTTCATAAATCAGAGTCAATTTTCTGTAGGCTGTTTTTGAACCCAGTCAACAATGGGTACTTTTGCTAATATATATATATATATATATATATATATATATATATATATATATTTATTAAAAAGTTTGACTCCTGTCCAATTCTCGCGCGAATTTTTTTTTCTTTTAACTTTTTGAATCATTACTACATGTAATAATATAAAATATAATAATACATATGAAATCTGCATTAATCAAAATATCATATTTAAGCCTATTTTACGACAGGGCAATGCCGGGCGGCCTGCTAGTATATACGAATCTGCGTGTCAACAGTATAATTCCGGATTCTTCTTATGGGAACATTATATCCTGTTATCTTTTCATCTTAATAATACTTGACCTCTCCATACCTTTCCAATTTTTTCACCTATTTTATAATCTTTGCCTTCGTGACTAGCTTTCATGTACCTATTTACTATGCCTCCCCACGGGACAGAGTTAGACACCAGGGTCGTTTTTTTAACGTGGAGAAAAGGTACAAAAATAACAAAAATTTGTCTAAGTCGTGAAGGACTTATCCTCTACTGAGAGAGAACAAGAAATGGAAGTGCAGCATCTGAAGAACAGATACTACACTTTGATCTTGACCAACAATTAATGCCAGAACCGGCAAATTCGTAGCTTCGATATAAAAAATTATTTCCTAATATCTTTCCTCTGATGAGAAGAACACATTTCTTTGAAACTCCACGGATTAAGGAAATTTAAATACAACTTTTTTGAGTATTCTGTCGAATAATAAATTCATATTTTACATGAATTTATATTTTTATAGTATTAAGTTTGTATTATATATATATATATATATATATATATATGCACGTTTGTAGAAAATATATACTGACTAGCGGGGGTACCCGGCGTTGCCCGAGTGTTTGTTTCCGGGACGGGGGGGGAGTTTTAAAAAATGTTATGGTAGGTAAGTAGGAAGGATCAAACCCGGAGTCATGAGTAAAAGTAGGAAAATAAAGTGTGAAAAAAAAAAAAAAAAAACCATCTGCAACGTTAACAGTTCGGCCACCAAGAAAAGTCCATTCCAGTTGTTTAGGAAAAAAAAAAAAAAAAACGACTACGGTAGGTCGGCGCGAACGTGAAAATATAATGTGAATTGTCCAGCACGCTAACCACTACGCCACAGAGCACTGCAGCTTAGTTTAGTGATTTTAAATAACTTCACATGAAAGAACTACGAAGCCAAACCGGTGTTCTCTTCTCAACTGTTCCTTGTGAACGATCCCCAAACGGTGTTAAGTGGTGGCAGGGGGAGGAGGAATTTATAAGAGAGAAAATATTTTACCACTTCCATTGATCTTAACCAATTTTGGCCGTGACTTCTCAGCAGAAAAAGTATAGAAATCTAAGATTATCGAGGAATTTGAGAAATAATAAGCCTATAACACACCTCAGATATTGTTCTGCCGTTTGTGCATATTATATTTGCATGAAATATCTTGATTTTTAATCCTATTAAGGTCAAAATCAGTCGGGAAAAAATGAGTTCATTTTATTTATATAGAGATAATGTATATATTCAATGAAGTTTTTCTAAATTGCCACAATTAAATAAAATAAAGCTCAATAAAAACGGATTTACACTTTTAGAGTATATAGATAGTGACATTCCAAATCCACAGATGTGTATATATATATATATATATATATATATATATATATATATATATGAGACATGTTTCTATATTTGTATTTTGGGCAAAAATATCCACATGCCACTTAACAAAAATGCTAATTTATTTTGGTTTCTATTAATTCTATTTCTGACCCTTTCCAACTTCCGAATAACCGACTTCACCTCTTCCGAGAATTGGCTGATGTAGTCGCCATATTTATCATAAGATCGAATACTTTCTAATCTATCTGGATTCCTCGTTAGGAATTAATCTAACCAGTTTTGAACAATTTATTATTTTTATTTTTTTTTACCTTTGGAATGAAATTTTTTTTTTTTTCAATAACCCATAGAAAAAAAAAAAAATAAAAAAAAAAATATATATATATATATATATATATATATATATATATGTGTGTGTGTGTGTGTGTGTGTGTGTGTGTGGTGTATAGTGACATCTCTTCCTGTTTATTTACTGTTTAATTTAAATTTTTTTCTTTTAAATGTATATATGTAGTGCATGCATGTGCGTACTTATATATATATATATATATATATATATATATATATAAAGAATACGAAAAATATAAAAGCTTATAACTTTTCTTGATTCGTTTTCAATTGGTTAGTTGTGCAGGAATACAAAATAATATGAAAAAAAAATTAAAACATTTTTTACAAGTACATAATTTTCGGCTGATCCTTCAGTCTTCATAAGTGTAGTGAAAGTGATGAGCATACACGTGGAAAAGGAGAAACGAAAAAGGAGGAGAAGGAGGTGTAATCAATGAGAAAGTTCCACGTCAGTTTTAAATATATATATATATATATATATATATATATATATATATATATATACACACGACATGTTTCTATATTTGTATTTTGGGCAAAAATATCCACACGCCATTTAACAAAAATGCTCATTTATTTTGGTGTCTTGGTCATTGATAAAACTAAAAAAAAAAAAAAAAAAAAAAAAAAAAAAAAAAAGACAGTACTTGAAAACAAAAATGAAAGTTGCTTAAAAAAATTTTAAAAAACAAAAAAAAACAGCATTTGAAAACAAAAATGAAAGTTGCTTAACAAAAAAAAAAATATTTGAAAACAAAAATGAAAATTGCTTAAAAACAAAAACAGTATTTGAAAACAAAAATGAAAATTGCTTAAAAATTAAAAAAAAAAAACAGTATTTGAAAACAAAAATGAAAGTTGCTTAAAAAAACAAAAAAAAACTATTTGAAAACAAAAATGAAAATTGCTTAAAAAAAAACAGTATTTGAAAACAAAAATGAAAATTTCTTAAAAAAACAAAAAAAAAACAGTATTTGAAAACAAAAATGAAAGTTGCTTAAAAAAAAACAGAAAAAACGCGTTCATTTTACAACACACATTCGTACAAAAAAAAGAACCCTTCTACATTTTTTTTTAACGTAGGCAAGAAAATACAACTTTCGGGTTTGTATTACTGTACTCATAGGTTCGAAAAAGTTGTCAAAAAACAAATATATAAAAAATAAATGCTATCAAAGGCAAGATAAGTTACTTCTCTACCTAACTGGATAATTTTTTAGTGTTTTTATTTAATGTAACATGCTTATTCAGCTCGAAAAACATACAGTGTAAAAAATATGCAAAATACTGTTAAAAATCAGCCGAATATATGTCAGCCTATATCACGGTAACATATATTGAGCGAGTTTCTAACAGTATTTTGTCTAGTTTTTTTTATTATTTTATTTATAACTACTTTTCCTAAACCTACCGTGTCAAAGAGTCGGACGGCGGGCGCCATTTTAAATTTTCCAATACATCGGTAAACACTATGTTTTTCGAGTTGAATAAATGTTACATCAAATAAAAACACTAGAAATTTATCCAGTTAGATAGAAAAGTAACTTGTCTTGACTTTGATAACATTTATTTGTTATACATTTATTTTTTGACAACTTTTTCGAATCTATGTGTACGGTAATACAAACCCAAAGTTGCTTAAAGAAAAAAAAGAAAACACACACAGAAAAAACGTCTTTGTTTTACAATACACATTCGTCCAAAAAAAAAAAAAAAAAAAAAAAAAAAAAAAAGTGGGTAAATATAAATGCATAATGTTACCATAGGCAAAAAGAACTTTTTTTTTTTTTTTTTTTTTTACATATATAAGAAAGTTGTATTTTCTTGCCTGAGTTGTGGAGCTGCATTCATCTCTAAAAAGATCGAGCTAATTTGCATATTCTTTTAAACATTCATTTTAATTAATTCCCTATTAGTTTTTTTGTTTATTATTTTTTTTCGTTTTTTTTTATGGGAGAATCATCTTTAGTTAATTATTACGTGTAATTTAACAAACATTTTTTTATTTACAGACTTGAAATTTGGTATGTAGGATATTCAGACATGTGGAAAATTTTTATCGATTTTCATCCGAAAAAAAGAGCTGTTAAGAGGTCAAAGTTGAAAAATTAGAACGGGGGGGGGGGCATTAGATTTGTATCTGTTTGTCAATTGTTTCACGAATGCGCATGCGTGAATCGTTCACATGGCAGATTCCTTATATTAAGAATAAGTAGGTTTGAAAACACTTCATAAATATCGTGTCAAGCTGACCTAATGGCTGTCGTAGTTGACTGTCTTTAGGCTTTGGTTTCGATCTCAGCTTGAGTATTTTTTTTTTTTTTTACTTACAAGAAGTGAATGGTTTCGAAAAAAAAAATATTCACATGCACATGTCTCAATTTCTGTATGAATTAAAATATAATATTTATGCGTGATTCACGACCGGGCAACACCGGGCGGCCTGCTAGTAAATAAATAAATAAAACATGAAAGGTGCACTCACGGTGAAAACGAAAATAATTAAATCGTTTCTAGAAGAACATCTCCTTCTCAGAACAGATAATATACTTTGATCCTGGATCCTAGGAGGCCAACTTGAGATCGGGGATCAATAATTAATTAATAAAAATAAATATCAGAAAAAAAACAGTACTTATGCACTTATGTTGCCGTGCTGAAATAACGTTATTTAGAAAGCCATTCTTAGCAGAGGGATGAGACGGTATTTTGTAATTATTCTGTACTTTGACCTAACAATTTAATAAAAAGTGATGGTACTTATGCACCTACGTTATCCTGCAGAAAAAATAACAATTAAAAAAAACAAAAAAAACTTAATATGGAGAGGGGTGTTTTCTAACTATTCTGTACTTTCACCTAACAATTTAATAAAAAAAACATTATAGTACTTATGCACTTATGTTACCGTACTGAAATAACATTATTTAGAAAGCCATTCTTAACATGGGAAGAGGAGGGCGTTTTATAATTATAGTGTACTTTCACCTAACAATTTAATTTAAAAAAAAAAAAAGATATGATAATACTTAAAAATATTATTTTTAAAAACAAAGTACGGAAACATAAGCACAAAAAAAAAAAGAAAAAAAAACATAACCTCGTCTTTGGAAGTAACAGTATTACAATAACACCAAGAAAATATTTGCAAACCTGCTTATAGGTAAAACGATTTTCTCCGCGTTTTTCTTTCCTTTTTTTTTTTTTTTTTTTCTTTTTCTTATTTTAAAATTCCAATAAAGAAATGGAGATCGGGTATCGCAAGATAATCCTTATTTCCCCATCATTTCTCCATTTGCAAACAAAGAAAGATCCGAAGACAAATCACACCCGGTTTTGCTCTCACTTCGTCAAAATCTGGATTATTTCCAGTCTTCGAGAAACAAGGAAACAACCAGCTCAACAAAAATCGATAAATACCACTACTACTAAATGATGAGGCCATTATATGCTTTCTCTTTTTTTTTCCGAAGGGAGATCATTGGAAAACTCCCTTTCCAACGACCAGTGAGACACGGTCGGATGTTCAGGTTTCCCATTTTTGGTTTGAGAAGCACAAATTAATTATAATATACGACCTGTTTTTTTTTTGTTGTTGTTTTTTGTTTGTTTTTTTAATTTTAACTCGTACAGAAAAATTGATATTTTTGTAGATTCCTCAACATAAAGAAAAATGAAATTATACTTTTTTAGGCGATTACGTGCGTAAACATCCTGAAAAAAAAAGGTAAATTTTTACTTGATTTCCAGTAAACAAAAATTTACGCGTACAACAATGGTTACCACTTTTAACATAAGGAATTACACTGCTGGATATTTGGAAAATTACTTATTTGCGGAAAATTTAAATGCGATATTCGTTTTCAGCATACCCGAAAACCTCCATAGTCGTCATTTTAAAAGAAAATGTTCAGGTGCAAACCAAGTAAAAATTTACAAGAAAAAATAAAGAAAAAAAAAAACAATCACGGTAGAATTTAGAGTGGGGGATCAGTTTCGTATATAAATTTTCCCGGTTATTCTATCGTTTTAGGACAGTTCATTCTTTAAAAGGGTTAAATTCCGAGTTTATTTTTTTTGTGCGTGTATTGTGAGAAATTTCAGTTACAATGCCATTTTCATGTTTTAAGCCGTCCACGCACATTTATTGTAGACAGCCTGTGATTGGTTAATTTGTATGGGCCAAGAAAATTACTTGGCGCCTTTTTTGTAAACATCCATTTTGTTTTTAGTTTACGAAAACTATCGGCAAGAGCGAGACTCACCAAAAGTCGGCTCCGAGAAGAATGCCTCATCGAGAATGGAGCCGCAACAATTTCTTCATATTTATATCGCCTAAATGTTTGGTGAAAAAAAGACTTGAAATCTCTACAAGCAGAGACGCCTTTGTATTTGTGCCGAAGATATCCCAATTGGAGGATGGCATCATTTGAACATTTTTATCGTGTTTATAACACCTAAATGTTTGAACTTTTCTCAATTCAATTAGAGTCACATGAGACTCGATTTATACCTAGTAAAATGCACCAGAACTCTTGCAGAGAACACCATGAATTATCAGGGACCTTTTCCAAGAAAAACCACGTTACCACTCCAGTAAAAGGAGTTAGCTACTGGCTTCCAATTTGGGAGGAAAAACTGATCCGCCGTTTTGCAAGGACTGTACCCGGATCAATAACTTTTCTTTGATGTTATAACTGAACAAAATTTGAGTTTAAAGATATGGTTTTGTAATCGTGGAATTATTTTTGCCTCTGCCAGGGAGTATTGAGTTTGTGAGATTAATTTCTCACAGTATTTTTGATGGGGTGTTTTTTTTGTTTTTTTGTTTTTTAGGCGGTTACATGTGGTTTGGGGTGTTAGGAAATAGCACGAAAAAAAGTGATACTTGTTTAGCTAGGGATCCATATCGATCTCAATGTTCCGATTGTGAATTATGGAACACGCCGGGAATGAGCGAAGCAATTTACAATTTGCAAGCCGCAGCATAAGTTAAATAAAAAAAATAAACATCAAGGCGATACTAAGACATACGAATGAAAACCGATATGAATTTAATCGAGAATTAAAGTTATTTAGGGTTTGTATTACTGTACACGTAGATTCGAACAAGTTGTAATTATATATATATATATATATATATATATATATATATATATATATATATATATATATATATTAGAACAATAGTTTAAAGAGCAAAGTGTATTTTAATGTAATAGTAAAATTACTAATTTAATTAAAATACAGGAAAGAAAAAGTGCTCGTTGTAATTTAGATATATAATAATTACTTTAATGCTAGGTTTATTTATGGTGTCTCTTACATTTAATAAAAACCCTTCACAATATTTGCTGACGAGGAAAACTTGTTTATTAAAAAACTATATGTAATAATTATTGTCCGTAACTTGATGTCTACCACAAAAACACTGTTTTCCGAAACGATCGTACAAATAATTGATTTTTTGTTGTTCCTTCTTATGAAACGGATTTTTAATTTCATTATAATTTGATTTTTAAATTATTAATCACATTACTAAATATATATATATATATATATATATATATAACTCAAATGACCTTGTAACGATGTATGTAACCCACTTCACTTTCCGGTTTATGACATCTGGTTGCGCATGCGCGCATGACCTGCGCACTGAAATATTAACGTTATTATTTCGAAATTATTATTTAACATGGGAAAAGTGGGGTTTAAAATAACTTAAAACGTAATACAGAAATGAACGATGTATAAAAAAAAATTTTTTTAAAAAGCATATATATAAAAATTTGAATTTAACTATAATAAGTATTATGGTATCTGTTCAGTGCACAAGTAACTGCACATTTACCTATAAGTATGGCCAACCACTTATAATTCAGTAACTGCATTTTTTTTTTTTTTTTTCAAAAATACCCAATTATAATAAACAGAACGACTCATAGAAATTTATCTATATTCTTTTTTCATTTTAATATACTTTCACAGAAATGTTTCTGTTATGTAAAAAAAAAAAAAACTATTTTCTTTACGTCACAAGTGTCACGGGTCACGCTCATACATGAATTCCATAGCTAATATAACATACTGACCCAACGGGTCACGGGTAGTATATATATATATATATATATATATATATATATATATATATAGCATGATATCTTTTCTACATAAGTCCTAAAAGAAATTGATTGGTTAATTCTCCTCTGGGGGTGGGGTTAACTGACCGCACTCTTGAGTTAGAAAAATAAACAAACAAGTTGTTTCATTTAATGTTAGTACTAATCGACTGTTCGGCGACGGTTCGGCCGTTTCAGGTCTGTTCGCAATCAGAAAAAAGACGGCTCAACATGGATAGACAGCGAAAAATTTATATATGTGTATATATATATATATATATATATATATATATATATATATATATATATACATATATATATATACATACACACACACACAGACACATATAGACAGCAAGAGAGAGAGAGCGCGCATGCGTGAGAGAGAGAGAGAGAGAGAGAGAGAGTCAGTCAGTTTCCTCTTTCTATATTTGTCTATTTGTGGGGGCAAATAGTAAAAATGGCATCTTTTTGGCAGTTTTCTTTTTCATTTTTTTTTAATTAAATAAAATAAAATATATTTTTTACAAAATAAATAAATAAAACGGAATACTAGACATCAAATGTTAAAATCGTTTTCGGTTTTCGATCAGAATCTGACGGTTTTTTGTTTGTTTATTTATTGCTCCAGCGTTTAGAAATTTTCACTTGGAAAATCGCTTTTCCGAGTCGAGAATGAGTCATTGTGAACGGGGGGGGGTAGAAAAAGGGAAATATTGTGATCCCTGATCGGAACTCAGCGATCGGAAGTGTGAAAGGTGAAGGAGAGAGAGAGAAACAGCACCCGCCCCACCTCGAGCCTGCAAGTCGGAATTGTTTTGGTAAATTTGTACCTCTTTACGTCGACATCCAAGAATAGAAAGAAAATTCTACTTTTTTTAGACGATTACATAAAACACCACGAGAAACTTGATAATTGTTTAGACGAAATAAAGCTGCATTTTTGACAATGACAAGATAGAAAGATAAAGATATATATATATATATATATATAGAGAGAGAGAGAGAGAGAGAGAGGGAATGAGAGAGAGAGAGAGAGAGAGAGAGAGAGAGAGAGGGAATGAGAGAGAGAGAGAGAGAGAGAGAGAGAGAGAGGGAATGAGAGAGAGAGAGAGGGAATGAGAGAGAGAGAGATGGAGGGAATGAGAGAGAGAGAGATGGAGGGAATGAGAGAGAGAGATGGAGGGAATGAGAGAGAGAGATGGAGGGAATGAGAGAGAGAGAGATGGAGGGAATGAGAGAGAGAGAGATGGAGGGAATGAGAGAGAGAGAGAAAGAGAGAGACAGAAAGAGAGAGAGAAAGATGGAGAGAAAGAGAGAAAGATGGAGGAAGAGAGAGAGAAAGATGGAGGAAGAGAGAGAGAGAAAGATGGAGGGAAGAGAGAGAGAGAAAGATGGAGGGAAGAGAGAGAGAGAAAGATGGAGGGAAGAGAGAGAGAGAAAGATGGAGGGAAGAGAGAGAGAGAAAGATGGAGGGAAGAGAGAGAGAGAAAGATGGAGGGAAGAGAGAGAGAGAAAGATGGAGGGAAGAGAGAGAGAGAAAGATGGAGGGAAGAGAGAGAGATGGAGGGAAGAGAGAGAGATGGAGGGAAGAGAGAGAGATGGAGGGAAGAGAGAGAGATGGAGGGAAGAGAGAGAGATGGAGGGAAGAGAGAGAGATGGAGGGAAGAGAGAGAGATGGAGGGAAGAGAGAGAGATGGAGGGAAGAGAGAGAGATGGAGGGAAGAGAGAGAGATGGAGGGAAGAGAGAGAGATGGAGGGAAGAGAGAGAGATGGAGGGAAGAGAGAGAGATGGAGAGAGAGAGATGGATTGTGCAAAATAAATTGAATAATTCACAATATTTATTGGTTCATTAAATTCAAACAAGTCATGATAATAATGAAAAATCCTTAATCCATGAACTTTCAAAGATATGCGCTTTTCATCAGAGGGTGAACGTAAGTGAAAAAAAATGCAGCATTTATTAACACGAATTTGAAAATATAATTTGAAAATATAATTTGAAAATATAATTTGAAAATATAATTTGAAAATATAATTTAATATATAAAACGTACTATACGAAATGGTTTTTGCCCAAGTCTGAGAGGGAATGTTACCAAAATGATGATCAGTAGTTGTAGCGTTGGGAAACTCCATAAAAAGGAAAAGTTTCCGTGCTCAATTTGTCGAAGAGAGAGTTGGATATAATTTAATTGTTTGCAGTACTTGTAAGCATTGGGTGCACACAAGAGAAGCAGTGCAAATACAGTTTGCGTATGAAGAATACAAAATAACGGAAATGGTTTTGTTGTATTCTTGAAATCTCCTTTCCTGATCACCATGGTGTTTTGCAAGTCCTGTGCAGTTCTAGGGGGTCTACTCTCCAGAGTTGCTGCCTCCAGTCTTTCCGGTGGAGTAAGTTTATTGTTTACTATCCGAGGCGCCTCTACTGGAGAATGCCAAAGGGGCTGTCTACGCAATTTTTGCTAGGTCAGAGTGCTCCTGCTCCTCGTTTAGAAGAACTAGCTTCACTTATCACATTTTTCTGCGATTGGAAGAAAGCAGCTAATAGCTGGCCAAAATATCTGTTTGCAAAGAAAAAAGGTACTCATGTACTTTTGTTACCGTGCTGAAGTAATAACGGGTACTTTAATCAAACATTAAAAACTGAAAATATCGAAAAAAAAGTTTAAATTGTACGTATCCGTTATGGAATGAAGTTCTCCGAAAAAAAATTTTCACTTAATTTCATCAAGTAGTTTTTGTTTTTTTACAGTGAAAAAAACAATTTGTTGTGATACCGAGCAAATGGTTCGATTTCTATGAAGAAAAGCTAGTATTAAAGATGGGGAGGGAGTGTCGGCGCTTTAAACTGAGTTATCTCCCCGTGTCGTTTCTAAAATCAAAACAAAAATTTAAAAAATTTCAAGATGTCTACCTTTAACGTGTTGTCATAAAAACGTGTTTTTCTGCTGTAAAAAAATAAATAAATAAATAAAAATTAAAAAACATACTCTATCAGATTAAGCGAAATTTTTTTCCGGAGATCTTCAGTTCGAAACGGATACGTACAACATAACCTTTTTTTTTAATATTTTCATTTTTTAATGTCTTGATTAAACTGTGCAAGTACCTAATAACGTTATGTAGAAAGCGATTCTTAAAACATGGGTTTTTTTTTTTTTTTTTTTTTACATAGGCGTCACCACTTATCAAGGCCGATAGGCCACTCAAGGATAAGGGTTAAAGAGTGTAGAGTAGTCAAAAGGACAATATAGTAATCGATAGTAATGGAAGTTCGGTAAATTTGTTAACGTAAGTGGAACGGCTCATCAGAAACTTGTTGTTCACGTTGGACTTGAAGGCAACCATATTATAGACGGCTGGAAAGCAGGAAAACGGAAGACAATTCCACAGGCGTGCAGTTCTAAGAAAGAAGCTTTGATCATGGAATCTATGTTTAGGTTTAGGCACAGATAAAAAGTGGGGAGAATTATTGATAATATTTTCAGCTAGTCTAGTGTTTCTTGTGAAAGTTTGGCGAGGGGGGGCATAGATTGAAGCTCAGTCGAACACTTTCCATGAAAATAACGATAAAGCAGAGACAAACTCGCAACATCTCTTCTGTAAGAAAGAGGTTGCAGCGAAGAGAAAAGGGCATCTCCTACGAGGCTACGAAGTCTATTTTGAACCCTATCAAGAAGGCAGGACAAGTCTTTTCTAGCAGCTCATGCCCATATGTGGCAACAGTATTCCATCCTTGGATTTTGTAATTATTCTGTACTTTCACCTAACAGTTTAATAAAAAATGATATCGTAAAACTTGAATTTAACTTGAAAATACTATTTTAAAAAATAGCACGGTCACAAAAGTGCATAAGCCGACAAAAATTTTTTTTTTTTAAATCATAGACTCGTATGACGACATGACAGGGAGAGTTACAAACAAATGTGACGACACCAGATCAACACACGTGTGGACGAAGGAAGGGGTTTATTTGACCAACAGATCGGAACTCGAAAGAACGCAAATAGTTTCATACATCTTTTATTTAAAATAGGATGAGTCAGATATGTAGACATACGACATGGAGGTGAACCCAAAATATTTTACCAAATTCATGGGGGGGGGGGGGAATATAAAATATCCACTTTGTCGTATCGGAAATTCCGAAAAGATGTTAATCGCCCCCCGGACCCAAATAAATCCAGTAATTTTTATAACGTCACAAAGAAATATAGAATCAATCTATATAGCTATAAAAGTGTGTGTGTGTGTGTGTGTGTGTGTGTGCGTGTGCGCGCACGCGCATTTCCTACACAATAACTGTCAATTTTCAATCTACAGACCCGAAATTTGATATACAGGGTACTGAGATTTGGGAAAATCTTTGCAATTCGTTTTCGACTAGAAATTTGGCTGATAAGTGATCAAAGTTCAACGATTTGACCTTTGAGAACTCTACCAAACTCCTCTGACAATTTTGGGTCTAAACACTTGAAATTTTACATATAGGTTCCTTGGACATGGATCTAACTTAATAACTTGATTTGAGCCCAAAACAATAAATGGTACGGGATCATAATAGGGTTCAAAATTTTAAAAAATTTGATCTCTGCAGTCTCTACCAAATTACTCAGACAATTTCTTGTCTAAACATTTGAAATTTAACATAAAGAGAATTCAGAGATAGAGCAAGCTTTTTAGTCGGTTTGGGTCGAAAATTTGAGCTACCAATATATAAATGTATGTATGCATGTTTGCATGTCTGCCTAAAACTTTCAACGGAGGCGATGAATTTTTACAAGATCAGTATCGTTTTGAAGCTCAACCCTTCAGACGACAAATACCAAAAAATTGGCTAAAAACATTAATTTCTTCACCCTCAACTGGGCACTTTTCTACAGGGAGGGGTCGCTTTTTTCGCCGATATTTTCAAAATTCATCTCCTCTTTTTGATTGTCTAGCCTTAATTTAAACCTACGTCACTTCCGGTTTGGCGGTGGTTGTAACAGCAAAGACGTCACATATTTTTCCCCGTTCTTTTTCTTCTTCGCGGTACGGGTTCTAGCCTGCCTGCCTACTACCATTTCTTTTTTTTTGTTTTTGCTCAACACACACCTCCAAACACCCGGGCAACGCCGGGCACCCATGCTAATTATATATATATATATATATATATATATATATACGTTTAAGTTAGATTAGAAGTCAGGCAATTAGTCAAAGAGGCTGGTAGACCGGGGAGACTGACAGAAACTCCTGAGAAAGCTAAGGGGAGAAAAAGACGACAAAGTTTGACTTGTGTTCAGGTAACCTACATCTAAAATTTAAAATGTTTACACCCAAAATTGGCGGAGGAGTTTGGTAGGGTCTGCAAATGTCAACTTTTTCAACTTTGATTTTTTGGCAGCCAAATTTTCGCCCAAAAACCGATTTAAAAGTTTGCTTGTATGTAAAATTTCAAATGTTTAAACCAAAAATTGGCTGAGTAATTTGGTAGAGACACAAAAGTCAATTTTTCTTTAACTTTGACCCCAATTTTGACCCCTTAGCATTTGTTTTAGGCTCAAATCAAATTGAAAATTTCGATCCATGTCCAAGTAAGCCATTCTTAACGTGGGAGGGGAAGGGGGTTTTGTAACTATTCTATACTTTAACCTTACAATTGAATAAAAAAAAAAAAAAAACTTTCGTTAAACTTGGAAATACGATTTAAAAAATAGCGCAGATCAGTAAGTGCACTAGCACAAAAAAAAAAATATATATATATCTATATCTATAAAAGTGAACGTGTCTGTCTGTCTGTGTACATTTCCCTACGCAATAACTCTGTCAATTTTTAGTCTATAGACTCGAAATTTGAAATACCGGGTACTGAGATTTGGGAAAATCGATGTGACGGGTGTCAGCCAGAAATTTGGCTGTTAAGGGGTCAAAGTTCAACGATTTGACCTTTAAGAACTCTACCAAACTCCGACAATTTTGGGTCTAGACACTTGAAATTTTAGATATAGGTTCCTTGAACCTGGATCTAACTTAATAAAGTGATTTGAGCCCGAAACTATAAATTTTCAGGGGTCATAATAGAGGTCAAAGTTTAAAAAAATTAACCATTTTTTTTGTTTTTTTGCACAGCATACTACACCTCCAAACACCCGAGCAACGCCGGGCACCCCTGCTAGTATATATATATCATCATCATCATCATCATCAGTTGAAACCATTGTTTTCTTTCTGAAAACTCCATTTACGAACTACAAAATCTCGTCCCAATTCTGTATAAGCACCAAAAAAAAAGTATATATATATATATATATATATATATATATATATATATATATATATATATAATATATATATATATATATATATATATATATATATAATTTGGACTAGAGAAATACATTTCACATAAATTTTATGTATAATGATCATCAATTTCCGGACCACCAGGCGGTAAAGATAACCCACGTCTTACATTGGATAACAATTTTTTTTTTTTTTTTTTTTTTTTTTTTTTTTGATAAAGTGTGCGTGTTTAGATGAGAGCCGCATTCTTAGGTTGAAAGTTAACGGCTTTCAAATCGTAAATTGTTTCGGCCTTTTCCGGTTTTAATCACCGTTTGGCGTTATACACATACACACACACACATATATATATGAAAATAAAGGTTCTTATGCGCTATTGTACCCCGCTATTTTTTTAATACTATATTCAAGTTAAATTCAAGTTTTACGAATTGTCTTATTAAAATGTTACAGTATAGTAACAAAACGCTCTCTCCTCTGCATGTTAAGAATGGCTTTCTAAACGTTACCAAGTGCACTGCATTATATATATATATATATATATATATATATATATATATATATATATATATATATATATATATATATATATATGCGCGTGTTTGTGTGTAAATGACTTTACCTGTAATTACAGATATTTAAAAAATGTTCAAGTTAGACCAATTATTGTTTTTAAATCGGCGAAGGTATATTTATTTTCGCATACATACACACATATATATATATATATATATATATATATATATATATATATATATACACACACACACACACACACAAGACCAGGAAGAAAATATATATTCAGTATATATATCAAAAGTGATCAGTGCGAGTGCGCGATTAGAGCTTAGTAATAGGATTAACCCCCCGTTTATAGCAAGTAAGCTACGTTACACTATACCATTCATGCATATTTCATACTAGTGTAAGTGTACAGTTTACGGGTCGTGCTGAAATAACGTTATAGGTATTTGTGCACTTCTGAAACAATAACGTTATTTTGAAAGCCATTCTTAAGTGGAAGGTGTTTTGTACCTATTCTGTGCTTCCACCTAACAATTTAATGATAATCGTGAAACTTGAATTTAACCTGAAAAAAAAAAAAAACTTTAAAAATAGCGTGGTATCAAAAATGCATAACATGTTTGTTTATTTGTTTGTTTTGTTGTTGTTAACGATTATTCTATACTTTCACCTAACAATTTAATTGGTGTTAATGCACTTACTGATCCGCGCTATTTTTTAAATCGTATTTCCAAGATTCAATTGTAAGGTTAAAGTATAGAATAGGTACAAAACACCCTCCCCTCCTCCACATGTTAAGAATGGCTTTTTAAATAATAACGTTATTTCAGCAGTTCAGCAGTGCTGAACGAACTTCAGCACGGATCAATAAGTGCACTAGTACCATTTAATTAACAGTAGGTACCATAAAAATTGAATTTCACTTAGAAAATCCCATTTACTTTCCTCCCCACGAGGGCAGGGTTAGACACCAGGATCGTTTTTTGTTGTTGTTTTGTTTTGTTTTTTAACGTGGTGAAAGGTACAAAAATAAAAATTGTCTCAGTGTTGAAGGATTTTTTCTCCACTAACTGAGAACAAAAACAAAAATTGAAGTGTAGAAGTATCGGAACAGATACTACACTTTAATTTTGGCCCGAAATCTTATACAAACAGTAATTTTAAAATATAAAAGGATGCGTATTATTCTGCTACCCTATAAGATTTACATATTTTCGGTACTTACTTATGCAAAAAAAAAAAAAAAGAAAAAAAAAGGGGTGTACCATGCTGATATAATAACGTTATTATTGAAAGCCATTCTTAATATGGGGAGGGGGAGAGCGTTTTTGTTAACGCACCTAACAATTTAATAACAAAAGGGTCCTAATGCAGAGAATGATCCGCGCTATTTTTTTAAATCGTATTTCCAAGTTTAATTAAAGTTTTATGATATATTTTTTTATTATTCAATTGTAAGGTTAAAGTAGGTACAAAACACCCTCCCCATGTTAAGAATGGATTTTTAAATAATAACATTATTATTTCAGCACGGATCACTCTCTGCATGAGTACCAACAAAAGATAGCGGAAAACTTGAATGTACCTAGAAATACTATTTTTAAAAAATAGTACGGTATATTTTCTGGATAAATATCACATTTTCTATTATATTCATAAAATGACAGGTAGTTTAAACAGGTAAAAAAAAAAAAAAAAAAATGACTTTCTGTAGCCAGTGGTTGTTTTTTCAAATATATTAACACGCACAGATAAAGCCATAAGTTTATGAATAAATGGATTTATAAAACAAATTAAAAATTAAAATTAAAAAAAAAAAAAAAACGACATACCTGCATTTCCTTTTTTTTTTTTTTTTTTTTCTTCCAAACGGTAAATTTTAAATTCCGTGTTTTCATACAAATAATAAAAACAAGTAAATAAAGAAAATTTCACTTAAAAAGGGGGGGGGGGGTGATTTGCGCCTCTCGAAAAATTCATGTTTTTAAAAAAAAAATAAATATTCTGTATATTTTTGGTCGAGAAATCGTTTTTAATTAGAAAAGGATGGATTTTTGACGCATGAAATGTCAAAACTGATTTAAAAAAAAAAAAAAAAGATAGACAGGTGCGATGGGACTTGAAAAAATGTCAACCTTTGCTAATTTGCGACCATAGCATTTCAGCCTCGTTTCTATTTTACGTTTTTTTTTATTAATATTTTTTTTTAATTAATAACGGAATAATTATTTTAAATTAGACACACACTTAATTAACGAATATATAACCTACTTTATTTAAAAAAAAAAAAATACGAAAGTGTGCATACATTCGAATTAACAAAATACATAATCGAATATGGAGCCATTAACACACATACATACACATAAATGCATTTATAATTAATAAAAAAAAATGGAATTAATTTAAAGCTAAGAAAAACATAAAAACGATTTTTTAAAATAAACGGGGAAACAATAGACAAGGGAAAAAAAGGCGAAAAATGTAATACACAACACAAAGAGAACGAAAAAACGAAATGAGACACGACGGATTATTTTCCGTATAGCGTAAAGTCTGAGTTTTTTTTTTTTTTTTTTTTTTTAAGCTACGTGAGTAGTGATTCGGCTCAGTAACCATGACAACAGCGTGTAGTAAAATTATTACTAAGCCGGTCTCCGTAAATAGTGCCTAGCAGACGACGTTCATTATGGATTTTAATCAAAACCCATTGTTTAAGATATTTTTTAAATATCTAAATCCGTTGTAATCCTGTATGTTCGCTTAAAAATAATAAACGCAGAATAACATTTTAGGTTTTAGTCACCTTTTCTTATGAATTTTTATTGAAAAATTAAAAATATCAAATAGACATTTTTATATTTTATATCTTTAGTCTTACTCCATCTCCGTCGCTAATAAGGATGACAGATGTACTCGTCGTTGGCTATATGTAGAATACGCTGAAAGATTTTATTTAAATATTCAGTTATAGTCAGCTAACGTCTCCCCTAATTTTCCGCGTGGCTGCTGCCGGAACCGGTGAAGAGGCAAAAAAGTCCCTTCTATTTTTTTTTTTTTTATTGTTCAATATTTGTATTTCGAACCGATTTATTGAAATAAACGGTACTAGTACAGTTTAATCAAGACATTAAAAAAATGAAAATATCGATAAAAGGTTATATTACACATATCCGTTATGGAATGAAGTTCTCCAGAAAAGAATTCACTTAATTTCATCGAGTAGTAGTTTATTTTTACAGCGAAAAAACAATTAATTATGATACCAAAGGTTCGATGTTTAGGAAGAAAAGCAAGTATTAAAGATGGGGAGGGAGTGTCGGTGCTTTAAACTGAGTTATCTCCCCGTGGCGTGTTAAAAAATTCCAAGATGGCTGACATCAAGGTGCTGTCATAAAAACGTGTTTTCCCGCTTATAAAAACAAAACAAAAACAAAAAAACTAATCGATAAAATTAAGTGAATTTTTGGGGGGAGGGAGATCTTCAGTCAAAAACGTATAACCTTTTTTCGATATTTTCAATTTTTTTAATGTCTTGATTAAACTGCACAAGTGCCAAATAAACTGTACAAAGGAAATTATTGAAAAAATATAAAATAAAAGATAAAATTATACAAATAAAAAAATAAACAATTTATTCTTTATTTGTACATAAAAGTACAAAATTATAAAAAAAAAATTTTTTTTATAATTTGAAATCTTATATGTATATGTTCAATAATTCTTAGTAAAAAATAAATAAATCTCGAGACTGTTTTATATAAATCTTAATAAAAAAGATTGAAAAAAAACTGTTTTCAATAATTCATAATAAACAAATTGAAAAACCTTTTTTCAACAAATCTTAAAAAGATTGAAAAACTGTTTTCAATAATTTGTAAAAAAAAAAAAATTAAAAAAAACATGTTTTCAATAAATCTTAATAAAAAAAATTTTTTTAACTGTTTTAAGTAATTCTTTTAAAAAATTGAAAAACTGTTTTCAATAATTCTAAATGAAAATGATTGGAAAAACAGTTTTCAATAAATCTTAATAAAAAAATGAAAAAACTGTTTTCAATAATTCTTTATAAAAAATTGAAAAACTGTTTTTAATAATTCATAAAAAATAAAAAAATGTATTTTAAATAATTTTTGATAAAAAAAACGTATTTTAAATAATTTTTGATAAAAAATGAAAAAAACTGTTTTCAATAATTCTTGATAAAAAATTGAAAAAACTGTTTACAATAATTCGTAATAAAAATAATTGAAAAAAACTGTTTTCAATAAATCTTAATAAAAAGATTGAAAAAAAAAACTATTTTCAATAATTCTCAATAAAAAAAGTTTGGGAAAAAACTGTTTTCAATAATTCTTAATTAAAAAAAAAAGATTGGGAAAAGTGTTTTCACTAAAAATTAATAAAAAAAAAAAAACGTACATGCATAGGGGAGATATACACATGAGAGAAAATAGAAAAGGAATTATTTTGATCCTTCACTGGTTCTGGTAGCAGCCACGCAGAAAATCAGGGAAGACGTTAGCTGACTATAAACAAATTTTCTGCATTCCTTGGCAACCAAAATCAACAGAAATTAGACCATTCCTGTAATGCACTGGTCCTTGTTGATTTTGTGATGGGAATTTAGTTCTGTGCAGTTCTAAGGGGTCCACCCTCCTAGGCTTTGCCTTCTAGCTTTGAGAAGGGGTTAGTTTACTTCTGATCGCATGAGGCGCTCTCGCCTGGGAATGCCAACGAGGCTGCCCAGGCACTTTTTGCAGGCCAGAGTGCTCTTCCTTAACTATATGCCTCACTAATAACACAATAAATCAAATTAAATTTCTCTACAATTTTGAAATTAATATATGTATTGCTTCCGTGGTCGAGTGTTAGAGCTGCCGACTGTCAACATGACAGCCCGAGGTTCAATCCTTGGCTTGTGAGAGGTGCTAGTCTAGAGGCGCTGATGAGTTGTGATACAATGAAACAGGAGTGTATGTCGATGACTACAAATATATTTTAAGCCCACATATTTGTGTAGAGCACTGTCGTAAATAATCTCACCCGCTACTTCATTGGCTGAAAAATGCGAAGTTCGCTCTTTGTTTATTTATAAACAGTCGGTTTGAGCACTATAAAAGTGGTGGACTAATGTTTGTTTAAAATAGACATTCGGCGAGGTCATTTGCGGGCATCGTTTCCGTGGTTGAGTAGGGGAGCTACCAGCTGTCAACACAACGGTCCTAGATTCAATCCTTGGCTTGGGAGAGGTGCTAGTCTAGCGGCACTGATAAGTTGTGATTCAACGAAACAGAACTGTATGTCGATGACTACAAATATATGTAAGGATCAGTCAAGACAGTGATCCTGGAGCTAAATGCTTCCAGGAATGACGTCAAAGAAGTTCAAAATGAGGGATGTAGAATTCTCAACAGAACTGACCAACATTTCAATGGGAGAAGAGGTGGTTGGTTACTTTTAATGCATCCAAAACCAAGCTTCTATCTTTACATCATCAACGCTCTGATCCCCATCTGGTATCAATTGAAATGGATGGCTCTCGTCTTGGAGTGACTCCATGTTTTGACAAGCTTCTGGGTTTGACCTTTACTCCTGATCTGAAATGGAACACGTACATCAAGTCTGTTGCTAAGGTCGCTGGGAAAATGGTGGGATCCTTCTATCGCTCCAGAAGATATCTCACCACTGATGCAATTCTCTATCTGTATAAAAGCCAACTACTTCCAAGGATTGAGTACTGCTGCAACATCTGGGCAGGAGCTGCTAAAAACAGCCTATCCTGCCTTGACAGAGTACAAAATAGACTTTGTGGCTTAGTGGAGGATGCCCTTTTCTTTTCCCTGCAGCATCTCTCCCACAGAAGAGACATTGCGAGCCTGTCATTGTTTTATCGTTATTTCCATGGCAAGTGCTCGTCTGAGCTCCAATCTCTGGTCTTCTCTCACCAATCTTTCACGAAAAGCATCCGTCTAGCTGAAACCACTATCAATAATTTCCCCCACTCTTTCTCTGTACCTAAATGAAAACGTAAATTCCATGAACAAAGCTTCTTTCTTATAAGTGCACACCTGTGGAACTCTCTTCCATTTGCCTGTTTCCCACCTGACTACAACTGGGATGTCTTCAAGTCCAACATAAACAAATTCCTGATGAATCACCCCCTTTATCAAATCTCCAATACTAACGATTACTACGATACTATCTCATTGATTAATGTACACGCAATAACCCTTATCTCCAAATGGCTTCCGGGCTTTGATAAGTGGTGACCTCCATGTAAAAAAAAAAACAAAAAAAAACACACACACACACACACACACATCGTCAGCTCCCTATAAAAGTGTGCACAGAGAGTGTTTTGGCAGTCGAGTCCAGTTTGAAGTTGAGAGTTGAGTTTGTCTACCCTACAACTAACGCTACCTTATTAAATAAATTCTCAGTGCAATTGTGTTATTTTACAGTTATGAAAAGGAAAAAATATGCAATTTTTTTTTTTTTTTACAACGTAGCTAATTAGACAATGATTCAAAACGAAATCTTTTTTCGACGACCGATTGTCTCTCCTTCCTTTTCTCTATCTGGCGGTCAGTGAGCGGGAAGGGGGTTCACTTAGAAAAAACATAATACTCGTCTGCACATGTCTCAGTTTCTTTCCGTTTTTTTTTTGTTTGTTTTTTTACTTTATTTTTGTTTTTAAGAAAATTAAAGTTACGTTTAATACCGGGCAACGCCGAGTACATTTGCTAGTATATCTATAAAAGTGAGAATGTAGGTGTGTGTGTGTGTGTTTGTGTGTGTGTGTGTGTGTGTGTGTGTGTGTGTGTGTGTGTGTGTGTGTGTGTGTGTGTAGTAATGGTTTTTCACTAAATGCAGTCAGAGTCTTTTATAGTTAAGTATTTTAAGGTCACAATGACAATACAGGAAGGAAGGAAAAAGTCAGTCGAACAGGAATCGTGTGGAGAGAGTGAGAGAGAGTAGAGGGAGAGAGAGCGGGGGGGAAGAGAGAGAGAGAGAGAGAGAGAGAGATAGACAGGCAGACATATAGAGGCGGAAGACCAGCAAGGGGAGAAAGAGAGATAAAAGGAAAGAGATTGGGTGGGAGAGAAGACAGGGAATAAATAATGGAAAAAAAAAGGAAAGAGAAGAGACATAAGGAAATGGAGAAAAAAAAACAGAGAGAGAGAGAGAGGAGGAAGCATAATGGAATGGGGAGAGAGGGACAGATTTAGAGAGAGAGAGAAAGAGAGGGAGGGAGATAGTAGGCCGAGTGAGAGAGATTAACAGATGAGGAAAAGACAGGAATTATGTAGAGAGAGGGGGGAAGAGAGAGGCTGACAAAGAGAGAGAGAGAGAGAGAGGAAAAAAGAGCATGTGAGAAAAAGAGACAAGTAGACAAATAGATAGAGGTAAGAGACCGACAGGTGTAGAGAGAGGCCAGAGAAAGAGAGAGAAACATACAGGCTGCGAGAAAGAGAAAGAGAGAGAGAGAGAGAGAGAGAGAAACGTACAGGCTGCGAGAGAAAGAAAGAGAAAGAGAGAGAGAGAGAAACGTACAGGCAGTGAGAGAGAGAAAGAGAGAGAGAGAGATTAAGAGAGAGAAAGAGAAAAGAGGGAGGGAGTTTAACAGCTGAGGAAAAGGCAGACATAGAGAGAAAAATCTTAGAGAAAAGCAAGATAGGGAATCTATTCGGCACGAGCAGGGATACCCAATGTTGCCTGGGATCGAATGATGATGAACAAACATTTCACACTTCTATATTTGTACTGTTATCGGAATCAGTAAAATCGTCCATTTTTTTTCAATCAAATCGATTGATTACCTGCTCTAGTTGGGCATTTGGTCCACAATACATTGTAGTCTACATTGCACTGTAGAGAAACTACTGTTGATTTTATAAAATTATTTTTTTATATATAATGGCTTGAATTCAAGTTTAAAAATAAAAAGTCAAGTATTGTGATGCAAGTGTCCTTAAAACAGAAGCATTCATTTTGAACGCGCCACTGTCATTTCAAAGAACTTACTATTGATTTTATTTGTCTGACTTTTCGGCTTGTGTGGTAATAAAAGTTACTAAATGCACTTGTGATGTTAGGCTGTGTAAGGTGTTAATTTTATTCAAAATCGACTGTTCCTTCTTTCATCGGATTATTTCGATTATCAACACTCGATACTCATCAAAGACATTCTCATACAAAACATATCTAAGAACACTGCCAGACACATAAATTACATTTGTGTGAAATTTCATAAATATCAACCCAGCCGTTTCAGAGTCCATAGGGAACGAACTCACAAACACATAAATAGTAGAGATAATCATGTTGACGCACCAGTTCTTGTAAGAAAACCTAATATCACTATCTCTCCTGAACAGGATATACACATGACTGGGGACCGTTGATAAATTTTAATCTCCCATGAAACATTCTCCTTTGCAGGAAGTCAGTTCAGCTCATCTGAGCAACGAGACAAGAATCACGAAATACCTGGACATGGCTACAGAAAAGCACACATGAATAGAAAAACGCAATAGCTACTAACAGCTGCACAGAACAATGCAATTAGGAATAACCATATCAAAGCCACTATGGATAAAACACAGACAAGTTGCTGGACAAGATAAATAATGATTAAGCCGGGAGTGCTAGACGTTCTGGTTTCGATTCAAAATCATTATTGGATAAATATCAGCAGAGATATGGCTGTATAAAAATAAATAAGAAATTAAAATAAAATATATATGCATATTTTATGACTGTGCAATGCCAGGCGGCCTGCTAATATATATATATATATATATATATATATATATATATATATATATAGAGAGAGAGAGAGAGAGAGAGAGAGAGAGAGAGAGAGACTAGCAAAAGTACCCGTCGTTGACTGGGTTTTAAAACAGCCTACAGAAAATGGACTCTGATTTATGAAAGGATGATAGGTTATGAAAAGAAAAGGTTGTAAAGAGATAACTTCGAATTTGGACGTATCAAAACCAAAGAAAAATATGATGAAAGTAAAAATAAAATAGATAAACCCCATAATTTATTATACCATGCCTGTTCACACTGAAACACTTATCACAATATTCTGTGGATCTATATTAAAAAACCTTGTTAAACTTTGTGACATATTTCCATTCTATGGAGGCCAGGCGCGAACGCAAACCCCACAATTTTATTATAACATCCCTATTTAAGTTAAAACATACTTATCAAAGTATTCTTATGTACATCTATATCAAAAACACTTGTAAACGATTTTTAAAAATTTTTAAATTTTTTATTTCCATACTTTGTGAACCAGGCGCGAACGCAGACCCCCACAATTTTAATGAACCGCCGTTCCGCCAGATCAAACATACCCATTCCTGTGTCTCGATACATCTTCCATCATTATATGCAATCAGTTTTCTAAAATAGTCAACCATATAGGAGCCTATTCGTGACCCCCCCCCCCCACACACACACAGTCATTCAGCTTTATATTATATATATATATATATATATATATATATATATATATATATATATATATATATATATATATATATATATATACACACACAAACACAGTCATTCAGCTTTATATTATATATATATATTATATATATATATATATATATATATATATATATATATATACACACACAGTCATTCAGCTTTATATATATATATATATATATATATATATATATATATATATACACACACACACACACACACACAAACACACACACACACACGTGCGTGTGGGAGGTATAACACCGCTCCGCACTATCTCACCCTCTTACTTCGCATTTTGCGATTGTTTTCTTCCTATCACCCCACCCAGTGTTGTAAATATTGACTCTGTTGTTGTAATGTGTATTCTTGTAAAAGTCCGCAAACAAGCTTTAATGAACAGATTATCAGGACAGGTTAAACATTCATGATTACGCGTAGCAGGTTTCAGATTGCGTAACAGAAGGCGTACGTTTAAACATTTAACGCGTGTTGATGACACGATGAAAAACGGCATGTGGAAGTTGACCGCGTTCTTGTCAAACGAAATGTACAGTGACCGTTTCAAGTTAAAATCGATTTAGTGCAACGCATGTAATCTGAAGAAAAACACGTTTCAAACGTGTAAACATGCCACAATGATCAAGAGTTTAACAAAATGGAGTCTTATGGAAAGCGCACTTTGTTTGCCTGTGTAAATTCGTTCCCTGTGGACTTCGAAATGACTAGGCCGATTTTTATTTTTTATTTTATTTTTCTTGAATTTTCACACAAATGTACTTTATGTAGCTGGGGGTGTTCCTTAGATAGTTTTTATCGGAATGCCTCTGGATGAGTATCACTAATTGAAAAAATAATCGAATTAAAGACGGAACAGTCCGATTTTGACCAAAGTTAACAACTTTATACAGCCTAACAGCACAATGCATCTGAGAAGTTTTATTACCGTACAAGCAGAATGGCTCGATGCATAAGATCAATAGTAGGTTCTTTGATAAGACAGGAGCGTGTTTGAAATGAACGTGTCTGTTCAGAGCCCGATTGAACAATAATACTTGACTTTTGCATTTTAAACTTTAATTCAAGCCATTGGGATTTCACAGAAATGTATTTTATGTATCTGGGAGTGTTCTTAGATGGGTTTTGTGTCAGAATGTATATATACAAACAGACACTTGTGTACATATATATGCACATACATAAACATAGTACACACACACACACACACACACACACACACACACACACACACACACACACACACACACATGCATCTACAAATCCATGACACGAGACTTTGATGGTATGGTTATGTTGAAGGAATGGATGTGAGTTCTTGAATTAGTAGATGTAGAACAGTTGAGATAGCAGGGTCAGCTCACAAGGGAAGGCCGAGAATAACATGGAGGGAGAGGGAAGTGATAAGATTGAACTTAAGAACTTGAAAAGAAGTTCAATGAAATTCTTACATTAACCAATCAGTAAAGCGCTACTATTTTCGATAAGGAAAGAAGAATCTTTAGGAGAATTGGAACTCATTAATTATTAGCCTCTACCTTCACCACCATCCACCACTCGAGACATATCATCACTCGCGCGCGCACACATACACACATACACACACACATGCATACACACATACACACACATGCACACACTTACACACACATAGACATATATACACATACACATATACATGCACACACAGATACATACACAAACACCCATATGAATTAGTAAATGTATAGAACAGTTAAGATACACACATACATACACACGTATACACATACATCAACACTTTCATACATAAATACGCATACATACATGCATATAAAAACACACATACACACATACACGTACAATCATACGAGTCATTATAGGATCAACCGGGCTAATGAAAAAGAATTTCAAAAACTATCTGGCGAATATATCCGGTGAACCAAGTGCAAAAGAAATACAAGCAACAGCACTTAAAGGGGCGGTTAGAATCTTAAAAAGGCCTCTCGGTCGGAGTAACTAAACTAATAATGGGAGAATGTTTGGCAAAAGCAATGTGATAAGAAAATTAAAACAAAAGGTACACGTATGACGCACATGTTGAGTAGTAGTCTGTCGTGGGTGGGGGGGTGGGGGTGTTCCTAAAGTTATCTAATTTCAAAATGGCGTCTTAAACACTGAGAAAAGATTGTTGTTAATGACAACGCAAAACTAATGAGATTTCTGACCGTAGAGGTAAGTCACTTGCTTCTTTTGGGGTTGACTAATTTTACATCTTTACTCCCCACCCCAACCAAAAAAATATATATA
Organism: Euprymna scolopes; assembly: GCF_053919585.1. Classification (NCBI taxonomy): domain Eukaryota; kingdom Metazoa; phylum Mollusca; class Cephalopoda; order Sepiida; family Sepiolidae; genus Euprymna; species Euprymna scolopes. Next base: position 52,421,559 of record NC_136525.1, on the reverse strand, counting down.
TATATATATATATATATATATATATATATATATATATATATATATATATATATATATATATCGAAAGAACAAAACAATACAAAACAAAACAAAAATGGAGAATGGGCCTCTCTTATTAGGTAAAGCATGTAGCCACCTCGCACGCACGCAGTAAGGAGCGATACGGCGACGCTCCCGAAATTTACTTACCGAGTCTCTCGGGAGAATCGGTAGCGACCGAAGAAGCCCCATTGAGCTACTGCCTCTCGAAACCTGATCTCGATAAATGGTGCGCATCTATTCAGGCACGGAAGTCGACTCGCAGAGTCTCGGTGGGAATACTGAATATTGTGAGAGATGCTAATACCTCCCACATACTCTCTCTCTCTCTCTCTCTCTCTCTCTCTCTCTCTCTCTCTCCGTATCATCATCTTTGAAGATGTTTTCGAAATGAGCTATTGCCGTTACCGCTCACCTGAGAAGAGACGTTGCGAAAATGATGACAACCCAGATGAGGAGATACGAAAAAATAATTACTGGCTTGAGGTAGTTGCTTGTCTAGCCCCACTGATGAGCTGTGAAACAGTACTGTATGTGGATGACTATTTTATTATGCTTTATTATATTTCTTTCTGTCCCCGCATGAGAAGAATAGTAAGAATAGCATTCTTTGAAACTCCACGGATTAAGGACTTTGAAAATTGTTGTTGGAGTATTCCGTCGAACAATAAATTTAATTGCGAAAAAAAAAAACCCTACTGCTAACATTCAGAAAGTATACACCCCAATTTTCCCCGGTATGTAAACCGCGCCCAAATATCTTATAAAAAGCAATGTAATCCTGACACCTGCTTCAAAACCGATTCTCTTCTCTTGTGTCATGAGGTGTTGTCCCTGAATAACGACTGAAACATGTATGCACATATGTAACAAATAATGTTTGTATAATATATATATATATATATATATATATATATATATATATATATATATATATATGTATATATATATACATGTATGTATATATATATATATATATATATATATATATATATATATATATAGAGAGAGAGAGAGAGAGAGAGAGAGAGAGAGAGAGAGAGATACAAATATTCTTGAACAGCACGGAATTATTCTTTTTTACAATTTTCCTTTTTATCTTCTCCAATCTCCGAATAGTCCTTTTTGTGTTCTCTCGAAATTGTATATGTTAGATCCATAATCGCGAGCGCTTTCGACAGAAGTACTTCTATCATCCACAAGCATATTGTAACAAATTACCACGTGACTAGGAAAAAACGTATACATAAGTAAATTAAAAAACAATCCCTACATTTATTTCTACAATATGCCTGTGGATGATAGAAGTACTTCTGTCGAAAGCGCTCGCGATTATGGATCCAACATATATAATTTCGAGAAAAACACAAAAAGGACTATTCGGAGATTGGTGAAGATAAAAAGGAAAATTGTAAAACAGAATAATTCCGTGCTATTCAATAATATTTGTCTAAATGAGGAAATGCTGCCTATATATATATATATATATATATATATATATATATATATATATATATATATATATATATATATATATATATATATATATATAAAGGTTTTTAGTGATACAAAATTTTATTAAAACTTTAAAAAGGATAAGTGGAGGCATTAGAATTTTGTGGAAGATCGATGCAGGGAGAAAAAAAAATAGACACCAAAAATCAATTCAAAGGACTATTCGATTAAAATAAATTTAAAAAAAAAAAAAAACGAACCTCGAGGTACCTTTCGTCCGACCCTTGTCAAGAGATTACGTCGGCAGCGATTAAAATAAAACAATGTACACAATTAAAAAATGGAGGCGAAGGGAGGAATGAAACAAATATATATATATATATATATATATATATATATATATATATATATATATATATATATATATGGTGACCCGACGTTGCCCGGGAGTGAATGATGATCAACGAACATTTCACACTCCAATATTTTTATTATCATCGAAATCGGCAAATCGCCCATTTTTCAATCAAACCAATTAATAGCCTGCTCTAGCTGAGGGCCCCATCGCGGTCCACCTGGAGGAAGCGTTCACATGCTTCTCCGCAGTGACTTGGTCCCCAATACAGTGTAGTCTACATTGCACTGTAAAGAACCTCATGTTGATTTTATTAAAAAAAAAAAAAGTTTATACATAATGGCTGTAATTGCCGTTTCAAGTGCAAAATCATGCTTCAATTGTGTTCTACATAGAAACATTCATTTCGAGCGCGCCCCTGTCATATCAAAGAACCTGCTGTTGATTTTATATGCCGAGACACACTGCTTGTGCAGTGATAATGGCTTGAACTTAAGTTAAAAATGAAAAGGTCAAGTATCATAGTGCAACTGTGCTTTAAACAGAACCATTCATTTCAAAGTTGCCTCTGTCATATCAACGAAGCTACTGTTGATTTATATACCCGGCCTTTCGGCTTGTGTTGCAATAAAACTTCTCATGCATGATTCACATGTTTGCTGCATATTCAATCGATCTGTCTTTTCGAAAGTATTGGCTTCACTCTCTTCACATATCGACATCTAAATATATAAACCCTCTTCTTTCCAATGGTACTTGATAGTGACCTCGGGTAACTGAGTATGTATCTTTTATACACTGAAGATTGCGTAAGATTGTATGGGGATAAAAATGATAAAAATTAAAAAATATATATATGGTATATATATATACATATACATATATATATATATATATATATATATATATATATATATATATAGACATAGATAGATATATAGATAGATACATACATACATACATACATGCATGCATACATACATACATACATACTTACATGCATACATACATGCATACATACATGCATACATATATACATACATACGTGCATGCATGCATGCATACATACATACATACATGCATACATACATACATACATACATGTATGCATACATACATACATACATGCATACATATATACATACATACTATATACATATATATATATACATATATATATATATATATATATAGAGAGAGAGAGAGAGAGAGAGAGAGACATAAAATGGTACAAACCGTATTATGTGTTCATCAACGTTTTGTCTTTATTTCGAGACTTCTTCTGGAAATAAAGACGAAACGTTGATGAACGCATAATACGGTTTGCTCCTTTTTATTTCTCTATTTTGTCGGAATACTATTTCCATATTTCTCATCATATATATATATATATATATATATATATATATATATATATATATATATATATATATATAGTTATATGTATATTCATATATATATTTATACATCATAATCTTCGTAACGAGAAAAAGTCGGTTGCATGAACAGGAAAGTCATCCAAATTGGTGTTTTTTTCCTAAGTTTTTTAAGGTAAACATCTAATGAGTACGTGACTAAATATGCAGAAAAGACATAAATTTTCAGGCTTGTCAGTCGCAATACAAAACAATGTCTATTATAAATATTTTTAAAAAATATGGGTGGATAGATAGATAGATAGATAGATACTATGTATACATATGTATAAACCTATAGATCTGTAAAAGTGAAATTGTCTGTGTGTGTATGTCTATGCGTGTACATTTCCCTAGCAAACTACTCTGTCAATTTTCAGTCTACGGACTCGAAATTTGACATAAGGGGCATTGAGATTGAAAAATCTTTTTAAGCGGTTTTCGGCCAGAAATGTGGCGGGAAAGGGGTTAAATTTCAACGATTTGACCTTCGAAAACTCTACCAAACTACTCCGTTTTGGGTCTAAATACTTGCAATTTTAGATGTAGCCAACTTGGACATGGATCAAGCTTTTTAATTTGATTTGAGCCAAATACAATGAACGTTAAGGTATCAAAATTGGGGTCAATGTTTTTTTTTTTAATTTACCTCTGCAGTCTCTACCAAATTACTCAGCCAACTTCTGGTCTAAGCATTTGAAATTTTGCATAAAGTGTATTCAGACATAGGGCAAGCATTTGTATCGGTTGCTGGCCGAAATTTTGGCTTCCAAGTGGTCAATGTTCAAAAGATTTTACCTTTGCGGTCTCTAGCAAACTATTCAGACAATTTGGAGTCTAAGCATTTGAAATTTTACATAAAGGGTATTCAGACCTGTGGCAAGCTTTTTAATAAATTTTTGGACGAAAATTTGGCTGGCAAGAGGTCAAAGTTGAAAGAGTTGACCTTCGTGGACTCTACCAAACTCATTTGCACAGTTTGGGTGTAAACACTTGAAATTTTATATGCAGGTTACCAGGACATGAGTCAAACATTTTAATATATATATATATATATATATATATATATATATATATATATATATATATATATATATATAAGAACAAGTAGTTAATAAAACATGTTAAAAACACTTTGAAAAAGAATTAAAAACATATTAATTTTAAAAAGGAAACACTAAATAAGTCGATAGTCCTTAATCCACGGAGTTTCGAAGAAATACTTTCCTTCTCATCAGAGGGTAGGATTTAGCAAAATGCGAGATCGGATTTTGCTTGCAAAAGTATTAAATGAAACTACAAGTAAGTCATAGATCTTACTTGATAACAAAAAGTGAAGCAGAGGGAATATGGTGAATAAAAAAGTGATTTCACGGGAATGGATAGTCTGGTGAAGGGTAAAATATCCAATAACGGTAAAATCCAAAGATGCAGAATCCAAGAAACTTAGTTAAATTTCCATTCGCACAAGTAAAATCCTAGGGAATCGCGTAATTGGAAGATGATCCAAAGTAATCCAAAAGGCATAAATCCGTGGAGTAATTCACAAATATGTACAAGGAAAAGTGAAAGAACTCCAATATATTATTAAAAGAAAGATAAAATGTGCGTAAAAAAAGGAATGGAAGAAATATACAGCTCGACTGTCGAGGCACAAGGCTGAATTAAGGAAAATGAGTGAAGAAGATGGGAGGAAAAAAAGTTGAATGGTGATTGGAATAAATTTAAAATAGAAAAACCAATGTCAAAATAACCCAGACAAGATAACGTTAAAGGCGCCAAAATTTTAAGCAAAAAAGAGGTCAACTGAAATGTACAAGTTATTATTTAAGAATTAAATTATCAGCAGGAGCTTTTGAAGGAAACCAAATCAAATAAGAAGAAATATAAAATAAATACATACACATGTAATTACATACATACATATACAAATACATACGATTACACACACACGCACACACACACACACACATATATATATATATATATATATATATATATATATATATATATATATATATATACACACAACAAACACACCCACACACATACATACATATAAATAAATAGATGAATAAATAAATAAAAAGTTTTCTTTTTAAATTAAAAGGGAAGAGAAAGGCCGGTATCTGCAAATTCCGGATAAAGCAACTAAATATGTAAGTAAGTAAGTAACTATGTAAGTAATGCCCTTTTCACTACAATAGCCAGGCCAAGAGAGTACAACAAAACAATTAAAAAATTACATAACTTTGGCCTTTCTATAATTAGCGAACCGAACAAAAAAACTTCAAATTTTCTAGACATTACAGTTAATCTTAACACCGAGACTTATAGCCCCTCTCACAAATACGTCCATAAATCTTCTAACCACCCCAACTCAATTATAAAATCTATAGTACCATCAGTCTCTAGAAGAATTTCTACTCTTTCTGCCGATAAAAAAACTTTTAATCAAAATTAATCAAAATGCTACTTTCTTCAATAATGCCTTAAGGAACTCAGGGTACAATGAAAAGATTAAATACAACCATTATGCTCCTCCTGCTGGGCGCCTTAAATCTGTAATCACACACAAGATTACTCGCAAGAAAACAGTTAAAAAAACAAGATCTGCCGCTATCAATTGCAATGAACCAGTCTACATATATAATCCAAACCAACATAATAATCGTAACACCTCTAACCTTCCCAGTTGCACCAGGAGAAAGAAAAATATTTGGTTTAATCCTCCATTTAGCGTAAATGCCAAAACTAATAAACCTAAGGAATTCTTCAACATTGTACAAAACTCTTTCAAATACCCACACAGATATAGTTCTATTTTCAATAAAAACTCGATAAGGATTTCTTATTCAACTATGCCTAATTTAGCACAAAGAATCTTAACATCTCATAATAAAAAAATTAAATCAGTCCAAAAAATCCCTTTCCCAATTAAACCAAAAACTAACTGTAATTGTAATAATAAACATCTTTGCCCACCCAATAATGATCGCATCCATAAAGATGTTATATATTCATGCACAAATACAGAGCTCCCACGAAATCCTCCGATAAAAGACACTAATATTTTGTCTTCTAGTTATCTCTCTTCACATCCTCCATCTCAATATACCACACGAGCAGCCCTCCATCTATAATCATACAGCTAGCAATAACAATAATAATAATAATAGTAATAATAATAATAATAATAATAATAATAATAATAATAATAATAATAATGAGAATAATAATATTTCTCATAAGAGCTATCCTAACACTAACAACACTCATTATCCCCTCCGAAACAGTCCTCGTACAATCATTGTCCCGCTCTTTGTTTAACACAATTAACAAAATTCAAATTATTTAACTCATACAAATCAGCAAATGAATATTAATTTCAGACCTCGAGCTTTTAATAAAGTACATGCATGTATCGGCGCTACTTCAACATTAATTAAGAACAGAATATCAAACCACATTTCTTCTTTTAACAACCAAAATTCTAATAATAACCAATGAACTTCTCTAACCACTTTAATAAAAAATGTAATTCTAACAATACCCCTTTCTCAATCCAATGAACTATCCTAAAAAAAAGGTTAAGTCTTATACTCCAGGCTCTAAGTCATGTCGCCTCTGCACAACCGAAGCTATAACTATAATTACTTCCCCTCAAAGTAGCAATATAATGAACTCTAAAAACGAACTGATCTCTTTCTGCAAACATAAGTCCAAATTTAATTATGGTAAATTTGAAATTACGTAGTCATTAATTTAACATTTCAGATATATATATTCTTTTCTATAACATTATCGCTTTTTCTACATACTGTCTAAATATTTTATAGCTTTATAATTTTTTTTTTATTGTAATTCTTTATTTCTACCTTGTTTGGCCGGTTTTTCATCTGCAATTTTCGTTTTAGCGTTTAAATATTCCTATCTGCCACATATATCAATCTACCTAAACATTTATATTCTGCATGTATGTTTACTTATACTTTACTATATGCATTTACTTACATACTTGTTTACATACATACATACTTTACTTACATATTTACTTGCTTTATCCGGAATTTGCAGATACCGGCATTTCTCTCCCCTTTATGATTCGTTCTTTTTTTTTAACTTTTTATTTATTTATTTATTTATTTATTTATACATCTATTTATTTATATGTATGTATGTGTGTGTGCTTGTTGTATATATATATATATATATATGTGTGTGTGTGTGTGTGTGTGTGTGTAATTGTATGAAGGCATATGTATGTATGTATGTATGTATGTCAGGTCATGTCATATGCTACTGGTACCATGTAACCCAGTACTACATGCCTCATGGTCGGGTCACCGGCGACTAAACTGGTTCCCCCACACGACTTGTTTGGTGAGGAGGGTGGCTAGTCTCCCTGGAGGAGTAAAAACAAGACCTTCCCAAGGGCGAATAAACCCTTTTTCAGGGTCAACAGCCAACTAGCATCATGTGTGTTTGTGTGTATGTATATGTGTGCTGGGGTGGAGAGGGATCCCCTAAGCCGTGGTGAAGGCAACCTTTCTAGGAGAAGCAAATCTCTGATTTCAAAAACCATAAAGTGGGAGACCAGTACCCACATTAAGCTGGTCTGCAGTTTAACTTGTTGCTGGCTATCTTACTCTTGCTTGTTGCTGGATCTCAACATTTTGAACCGAGAGAGAGACTTAGCTGTCGTACAAAGCTATGACTTTATAACATAATTTGTGTATAGATACTCCCTCAGGCATTTGTCTATTAAAATTGTCCTGTGACGATGGAACTCATTTTTGGGCTCATGGACTTTAAGTGTCTGAGGGAGTGGCACTTGTCTGACAAGACGTTGCAATCATAATGTATCTATTTACATGTATATGTATTTATTTTATATTTCTTATTTCATTTGGCTTCCTTCAAAAGCTCCTGCTGATAATTTAATTCTTAAATAATAACTTGTACATTTCAGTTGACCTCTTTTTTGCTTAAAATTTTGGCGCCTTTAACGTCATCTTGTCTGGGTTATTTTGACATTGGTTTTTCTATTTTAAATTTATTCCAATCACCATTCAACTTTTTTCCTCCCTTCTTCTTCTTCACTCATTTTCCTTAATTCATCCTTATGCCTCGACAGTCGAGCTGTATATTTCTTCCATTCCTTTTTTTACGCACATTTTATCTTCCTTTTAATAATATATTGGAGTTCTTTCCCTTTTCCTTGTACATATTTGTGAATTACTCCACGGATTTATGCCTTTTGGATTACTTTGGATCATCTTCCAATTACGCGATTCCCTAGGATTTTACTTGTGCGAATGGAAATTTAACTAAGTTTCTTGGATTCTGCACCTTTGGATTTTATTGTCATTGGTTTTATCGAGCTTTTACATCTGGTTGAAATTACTTTGTAAATATAAATTCTTTAATATTTATAATTTACTTTAGTTTTGCCATCTGGGATTATTTTGGTAAACTTAACTGTAATTCTTATTATATATATATATATATATATATATATATATATATATATATATATATATATATATATGGACATAAATTATGAACAGTACATAGGGCTCGAGCAAAGCCGGGCTGAACTGCTAGTATGTATATATTTATATATCATAATCTTCGCATCGAGAAAAAAGTCCGTTGCATAATATGTAAGTTGTCCAAATTACTGTTATTTTTAAAAATATTTTTAAGGTAAACATCTAATGAGTACGTAAATAAATATGAAGAAAAAACATACTTATCAGTCGCAATACGAAACAATGGCTACCTTTTGAAAGGTAATAAACGACCAACTGATCAAAATTGGTATTTAGAACTTGGAGAATTATTATATGGGCATTCATTGAGCGTGATGTGTTTTTTAATTCATATAAAAACGTTTTCCTGTAAAAAAAATTATTCATGAGAAATATTTTATGACCCATTACGATTATTGTATACAAACTGTGTAACGTTTTAAGTAAATAATTAACCCAAATGTCCCCCCTCTCTCTCTCTCTCTCTCTCTCTCTCTCTCTCTCTCTCTCTCTCTCTCTCTCTACATACATATATATATATAAACACGCACACACACACACATATATGTATATACAATTTTCAGAATGTAAGAGATTATAAATAAGTAAATAATTAACCCAAATGTCCCTCTCTCTCTCGCTCTCTCTCTCTCTCTCTCTCTCTCTCTCTCTCTCTCTATACATACATATATATATATATAAACACGCGCGCACACACACACACACACACACACACACATATGTATATACAATTTTCAGAATGTAAGAGATTATAAATAAGTAAATAATTAACCCAAATGTCCCCTTCTCTCTCTCTCTCTCTCTCTCTCTCTCTCTCTCTCTATATATATATATATATATATATATATATATATATATATATATATATATATATATGTATATATATATAGTGTCTATGTATTGCACATATATATATACATATACATATATATACATACATTTATATATGCATATATATACATATATACACACATATATATACGCATATATACACATATACATATATATATGCGTATATATATGTATATGTGTATATATGTGTATATATATATGTGTGTATATGTGTATATATGTATATATATGCATACATATGTATATATGTGGTATATATTTACACTACATATGTATGTGTGTATATATAGACACTAAAGTATATATTAATATATACGCAGACACTAATATATATACATATATATACATAGATATACATATAGATATACATATATATATACATATATATATATATATAATTTCAAAGCTTTGCTACTCACTCATTTTGTGACCAAATTGTAAACAAGTTTTACAGTTCATATGTCAATTTCTAAGCTACGTTTTCAATTTTCGTTCATTAAAACAAAAGTTATAGTAAAATTACTAGTGTTCAAAAGTCTTAAGAATAAGGAACGTGAGAAATGGTTTCTTCTGATTGGCTGTTAGTTACCCTGGCAACGTTTTCCACATTAACGTTTTAGAGATGATTTATTCTGATTGGCTGTTGGTTACCATGTCAAGTTTTTCGTCGTCGAAACCTTCATAAGTCATAGCGGGAATGTCGCTTGCATAACATTTTATTTAGGTTGTATAGAGAAAGTTAACGAAAGTGATGTTTTTTGCCGTGATAGGGCTGACAATCCTTCGCTGAGTACGTCACCCGTTAATTCTGTTTCTCCTTTTTGCCGTGCTGATAATATTTCGCTTAGGCCGTTAATTCTGCTTCTCTTTTTTTTTTGTCTCTTCTTTCTGTTTATTTACTTAATTACGTCTTTTATTTGATTTTTTAGTCAATGTAAGTAGTTGATATTTTTATGTATAGTTGACAATGCGTATGATATTGAATACAACAAAAAAATATTATTTCAAAGCAAAGCCTGGAAAATCATGGATTACATAGAAAAAAATGCGATATTGAAAAGTAATATGATTAAGATTAAACTTAGAAAAGTAAAGGACTAGTTGTTACAACCGGAAAAGCAAAAGACAAGATATTCTAGTAAAAAATATAATACATTTATAACTTAAAATATTGCAGCATTAAGAATATATTATATAATGTTATAAAGGGAATTAAAAAAAAATTAAGATTACAATAGAAAAAATGCGAGCATGAAAAATAATATGGTTAAGCTTAAACATGGAAAAGTAAAAGGACTATTTGTTAAAACTGGAAAAAAAAAAGGACAAGATATTTTAGTAAAAAATATAATAAATTTATAACTTAAAATATTGCAGCATTAAGAATTTTGAAAAATTCAATTGAACATTATATAATTAATTCTTTTTATTTTATGAAAATATTTTTACATAATCACTTGAATTAAAGTTACACATACAAAAGTCAAATATCATGGTTTAATCGTGCTTTAAAGTGAAACATTGATTTCGAATGCGCTCTTGGCTTATATAAGAATCTACAGTTGATTTCATAGTTTGTGCCTTTCTGCTTGTTCGGTTATAAAAGTTCCCAAAATGCACTTGTGATGTTAGGTTGCATAAAAGTGTTAACTTTGGTTAAATTCGGACTTTCTTTTTTAATCAGATTTTTTCGGGTATCGATTTTCGATACTTAATGCATGCATTCCGACACAAAAAACTACATAAGAACACTCACAGACACATCAAGTACCTTCGTGTGAAATTACAAAAAACAAAACTCTGTCCAGCCGTTTCCGAGTCCATAGGGAACTCTCTTTCTCACACACACATACACACACACACACACACACCACATACACATGCAGAAATAAAGTTACTTTGATAAGTATGTTTTAACTTAAATCGGGATGGTATAATATAATTGTGGGGTTTGCGTTCGCGCATGGCCTGCATAGAATGGAAATAGGCACAAACTTTAATAAAGACTTTTTCATATTTATCTGCGTAAGTATACTTTGATAATTATGTTTCAGTTTGAAGAAATATGGTATAATAAAATTATGGGGTGTTCGTTCGCACCTGACCTCCATAGAATGGAAATATGTCACAAAGTTTAACAAGGTTTTTTAATATAGATCCACAGAATATTGTGATAAGTGTTTCAGTGTGAACAGGTATGGTATAATAAATTATGGGGTTTATCTATTTTATTTTTACTTTCATCATATTTTGCTTTGGTTTTGATACCCCCAAATTCGAAGCTATCTCTTTACAACCTTTCCTTTTCATAACCTATCATACTTTCATAAATCAGAGTCCATTTTCTGTAGGCTGTTTTTGAACCCAGTTAACGACGGGTACTTTTGCTAGTATATATATATATATATATATATATATATATATATATATATATATATATATATATATATATATATATATATATATATATACTGTTAAGATAGAGTCAACAGGTCGATTTTTTTATATGTGGTGTTAAGCAAAGACAACAGTACTTACTTGTCATGGCGAAAATTTATTGAGTAGAAAATTATTTATGATTAAAAGTAATTTTTACGGTAAATTGGGAGAAGTTGCATTTACCCTAAATGTCAACATCTTGACGATTGCGAACACAGGGGAATACTTATCTCCCCTTTTCTCCACTTTAATGGCTAACGTACTATTTCAGATCATAAAGATAGACTTTTCTTTTTATTAAAGATGAATTGTTGTACTCGATGCATTTTCATAATTTTTGGATATATTACTAATTTCGACATGACAATATTATATATATATATATATATATATATATATATATATATATATATATATATATATATATATATATACCGTACTTTGGGGTAACTAAAATGCTCTCTCTCTCTCTCTCTCTCTCTCTCTCTCTCTGCCTGTCTGCCTGTCTCTCTCTCTCTCTCTCTCTCTCTCTCTCTCTCTCTCTCTCTCTCTCTCTCTCTCTCTCTCTCTCTCTCTCATATAAAGAGCACTGTTTTTTAGTTGGCGCAATTACCCCCGGATTTGGCGCAATTACCCCAAAGTACAATATATGTATATATATATTAATTTGCTTCTCCGCCAGAGCAAAATGTGACACAAGGTAATTTTTTTGAATGTGGAGTGAAAAACCAGCTCCCCCAAAAGGGATACTCTGGGGTGCGGCGGCAAAGATACATTTGTCTTTGTAAAGAAAGGTTTCTCCACTAAGTACAAATTAGCTTGAGTGTAGCCAGCATCCGAACAGATACTACACCTTGTGCCAGGTAAGTACAATGTTACAGTTGGGACGATTAACTGGAATCGAAATCAGAATAGGGAATTGGTAAAATCGGAACTTTTTGGGGTATCGGAATCGATGGCACAAAACTGATTTCTTTTTATGTTTTTTTCTTCATGTGAAGTAATAATGAAAAATAAAAAAAATATTGATTAATTAAAAAAACACGAATCTAACGATCACCCACTCCCACCCCACCCCTCGCAAGTGTGTTT
>NC_136525.1:52395857-52405857 GCF_053919585.1 Euprymna scolopes | reverse complement strand
AGGTCTTGTGTCACATTTCAGGTAAAAAGATTTTAGCGAAGAAGAAACGACTTTCCAAAATAGAGGAGACGCAGATCTACCTATGAGCTGCCTTCGATAAGTTTCCAGATTTTTTTTTTTTTTTTCGCATGAGCACTTTTATTGACAGTACACACATGAAAGGTTAGTCCCCTTCGAAGTAATCTCCTCCGGCTGCAATGCACTTGTTGTACCATTCCAACAACTTCTGGAAGTCCTCATTGTAATAAACCTTCCCATCTCATTGGCTTCTTTCCAATGACTACAAGGTTTTGGAACTCCTTTCCTGCTTACTGTTTTCCTTGTACCTGCAGCAAAAGCCAATAGGCATCTCCCGGCTTTGCAATAATCATCCTTTGTTCTTGCTGGCTCCTAACATCAAGTGGTTTCGTTCCTTGTCTCGACTTCAATAAAAAAAAATGACCAAAAAAACGTGCAAAAATGTACTAGAATATGTCTATCAGCAATTTGCGTTAAAATCGTGTCAAGACCATCCTTCATCATCCATACTGAATGCTGGAAAACGAACAAAATATAGTCTATTGTTCCAGAAATATTCCCAGAAAAAGCAATTCAATTATTATTGAGAAATAGACGTAAAAAAAAGCCTATACTCTGCTGTGCGGAAGCACATACAGAGCAAATAAATCTCTTTTGAATAAAGCTAATAATTACATTGGTTTTACAAGTAATACCCTATCCTGTCGCATCACCATGCATCTCGTAGATTCTAGCCAAATTTACCCACATCTACAAAAATATAACCGACCCTCCTTGATTTAAAACAAATCTTAGTTAATAACGCTAAAATAACACATTCCGAAACTAATTTTAAATGGTTAAAGATATTCGAAGCTATCGACATCAAAACTCATCAATATGCAATTAATAATATTAACTGTTGAACCAGTAATAATATTTTAAAATGCTGCGATGCTATTTGGAATTTAAATTTTTTAGCTTGAACTGTCTTCACACATCCGTTTCACTATTTTTGAAATTTCTCCAGCAATTTTGTTCATCTGCATTTGCAACCGATGGTAATTCGACGGAAAATCGAAAACGTTCGTGATAAATATGGAACTTACATTAATTTTTTTTAAATTTTAACAGGTAAAAAATAACAAAAAAAACGAACAAAAGGTATAATTAAGTAGGTTCTTTCTGTCATTTTTAACATTGTTTAAATGTAAAAAAAAAAATGGTACCTAAATTCATTCATTCAATGAATGTCAGACTACTTTGTAAAAACCTTGTTTCTGAAACATATCTTTATTATAAAAGTTAAAACAAAGACTATTTTTTAAATATTTAATTTCTTTAATTTCAATAAACCGTTTCTTAGTCTGACAGGCCTGCAACAACCGTTGCGGTCTTTGCTTGAAGAAAAACTGTTTTTTTTTTTATTCAAGTGGTGTCCGTCGGGTTCAGGCATTGACAGCTATGGCTCTCCATCTCTCTCTCTCTCTCTCTCTCTCTCTCTCTCTCTCTCTCTCTCTCTCTCTCTCTCTCTCACACACACACACACACACACACACTCTCTCTCTCTCTTACTCTCTCTCTCACTCTCTATCCCTCTCTCACACACACACTCTCTCTCTCTCTCTCTCTCTCTCGGCATTAATGAATTCATTGTTGCTCATCATTTAGAACCTCATTCACGCTGTTTACTCGAAAGTGTTTGATATATTGCCACAGCTTTTTTTTTTGTAGTTGTACAGTAGGTTTCAATTTCTTTCCGTCTTTATTGATTTATATGTGAATAGATATACGAACATTTTTGTTTAGATTTTTTTTTTTTTTTTTGTAAAAGAGATCTCTACTCGCGAAATTAGCTACTGTGCCGGTATCATGTAATTGTACGTCAATATTTACTGTTCATGAATAAATATACCAAGATTTTGATGTTTTTTGTGTTTTTTTTGTTTTTTTTTTTTTTTTTGTATTTTGAAAAAGAGATATCTACTCTCGAAATTATCAATGGCTTTGTACTATCCCGGTAATATTTTAGTGTAAGTCAATATTTACTGATTTATGCATAAACCGATATACGAAGATTCGTATTTTAAATTTTGTACACATACGTTATGTCACATTTTTCTCTGCATCCTCTAGCACTTATTATGTTTATCGGTAATTCTCAAAGCAAAGCACTGCATAATTTATAATGATAAATTCACTATTTTAGCTTTTTACACAACTTATGTAGCACAGATTCTTTCCAAAATTTAATACTTCATGTAAAAAAAAAATAGATGTTGAGCAAGTCATTCAATCACGTGGTGTCCTTCCTGGTTCAGGCTTTGGCGGCTATGACTCTCAACCTAACTCTCTCCCTCGAGGCATGTATAAATTCATTGTTGCTCATCATCCACAACGCTGTTTCTTTGCAGTTGTAGAAGAGATTGCAGTTTCTTTCTGTCTAAGCAGTGTCCATACTTTCTGAATACATAACTAAAGAAATGGAAAAACGCTAGAAGATGACCTCCAATCTTTTGACAGGGTATGGCATGAGGGTCTCCTCAGGAAAATTAAATCATACGGTATCACTGGTAGAATACTTAACATAATTAAATCCTTCTTAGATAAGAGAAAACTCCAGGTTGTCCTCGACGGTCGTACATCTAAACAGTGTGATATAAATTCGGGAGTGCCTCAGGGGTCTATCCTTGGGCCTCTATTATTCCTAATATTTATTAATGACCTTCCCAACAAAACTGCCTCTGAGATGGGCATATATGCTGATGACACCACACTCTATAACAGGCATGACAGGAAAACAAATGAACACATAACTAAAGAAATGGCAAAAACACTAGAGGATGACCTCCAATCTGTAGTGGAATGGGGACAAAAATGGATGGTCACATTCAATACTGCCAAGACTAAACTGGTTTCCTTCAATAATTACAAGAAACCTTCTTTGCCACCAATAACAATGGCCAGTGACTCCCTGTCTGAGAGTACATCTTTCAAACTGCTTGGCCTAACGTTCACAGGAAACATGAGCTGGAACAATTATATTGAAAACATTGCCAGGGCTTCTGCGAAGAAGGTAGGCTTTCTCTACCGTGCTAGAAAACTACTGACACCTGAAAGTATCCTGTACCTCTATAAGGCCACTATTCGCCCATGTATAGGGTATTGCTGTCACATTTGGGCTGGTGCATCTGCTGCTAGTCTCTCGCTCATAGACAAGGTTCAAAAGAGAGTCGCCAATCTGATAGGCCCTGAACTGGCATCTAAGCTTCAGCCTCTGTCCCATCGACGAAACATTGCATCCCTCTGCTTGTTCTACAAGTATTTTAATGGTGAATGCTCTGACGAACTGCAGACACTTGTGCCCTCACGACGAGAACACCCTCGACAAACCCGACAGGCAGCTAAATCCCACCCCCACACAGTAGAGATCCCTAGATGTAGAAGATCTTTCTACTCCAGTAGTTTCTTCCCCAGAACTGCTAGACTCTGGAATCCCATTCTAGGTCCCTGCTTTCCCAACTGTACTGACATGCAGAAGTTCAAGTGCAACGTGAACCGACATCTTGCTGCCCAAATCCCAATATAGTGCCCCAGTAGCTGCTGCCCCTGATAGTAGCCCCTTACACCACAATGGCAATGTGCCTTGTTTGGGGTGAAAATGTAATAAAAAAAAAGTTTCTTTCTGTTCGAACAATGTCCATACTGGTCGACTGTCCTGACTATTGTACCCAAAGGGATCTTCTGCCCAGCACAACGAGGAACGAAACCATGAACAGAAGTATTCCCGATTGCTTCTGTATTACATCAGGCATTTCCTTTCGTAAGAACACATTGGCGTAGTGGATAAAGTACTTGTTAATATTGAGCTCTGTATATTCTAATATTCCCACAGAAGAGACATTGCAAGCCTGTCTCAGCTCTATCATCATTTTTATGGCAAGTGCTTGTCTGAGCTTCAATCTATGGTTCCCCTTCCGAAACTTTCACGAAAAACACTCTTCTAGCTAAAACCACTATCAATAATTTCCCACACTCTTTATCTGTGGCTAAATCTAAACGTTGATTCCATGAACAAACTTCTTTCTTAGAGCTGCACACCTGCGGAACTCTGTTCCGTTTGCTTGCTTTCCAACTGACTACAATATGGTCATCTTCAAGTCCAGCGTGAACAAGTTCTTGATAAGCCGTACACTCATTAACCGTTATCCTCGCATGGCCTCCGGACCTTGATAAGAGACGACTCCTTTGTAAAAGAAATCTTTTCCTCCCCTATATCTCACTTCTTAGAAGATGAGATAGGTTTTTCACTATTTTTTTTTTTTTTTTTACATGGTGGTCACCGCTTATCAAGGCCCGGAAGCCACTCAGGGATTAGGGTTATTGCAAGTACATTACGTTAGTGTGGAGATTTGATGACGTGTTTACTTAAGGGGACGGTTCATTAGGAATTTGTAAACATTGGACTTGAAGACATCCAAGTTGTAGTCAGGTGGGAAGCAGGCAGACGGAACAAGCGACGACTGTTTTCAATTGTCTCCAGCCTGAACTGCCGTGGACTGTCGTCAACCGGACCGTTACTACCTAGATGTCGTTAAATGTACTGTCGTATAAAGTCTAACTCACTACTAATAGTCGTAAAACACTCACAACCAGACAACTTTGTCGTCAATCTTTATGGTCGCTGACTCATAGCCACTCCCCAACCGACACTCTAACCGAAATGATAAAATTGTCGCCCTAGAAAAGGCGACCTGATTCCATTTCCGTTTAATAAAAACCAGGTTTTCTTTTTTGTTGCAAACCATCTGTTATATAGGCAAGTGTCTGAATATGTTCTATAACGACGTCCATTAGGTTTTATATTTTATCTGTATATTCGTGTACGTGTAAATGCGTGTATGTACAGACGTCGTATCATTTAGTTGATCGTCTAGTGTGTATATTTTAACATTTATGCAACAGTTCTAACAGGAAACGATTGACGTGGACGTATCGAAACAGTTGTAGACAAACAGTTCTTTTTAACAGATGTAAATAACACAACACATACCTGAATTATTTACGAATATTTATTTTCATGATCCGGTCGGGATTTTCAGAGATTACACATTCTTACATCTTGGCTGCCTGAAATGACGCCGCCCCCTGTGCCATGGAGAGACCAAGTCCTCTTTTTGAGACGTCCATTCTCCCTGATGTCCAGCTAAAGACTGCCTAGAATCTCCCCAAATCTACATTTCATCACGTGTCTCATTACGTGTCTCAAACCAGCAGCTGATGTAACCTCAATCTAGTTATTTGTTTATGCAAACCAAAAGTCATGTTTATATCTATTTTCTATTTTCACATTCCTTTTGCCATATTATTATATTATATGTCATTCATTTTTTCCCAATTTAATTGTTTATTTTTCTAATCATAATAATTGATCCAGCGACCCGCCGTCGCTCAAATCAATTAAAGACTAATAATAATAATAATAATAATAATAATAATAATAATAATAATATTTTTACCCTTGGCTCTGCTTGTCACAGTTAATACAGATACTACGTTATGATCACAGCCCATCTCATGTCAAGTTTATTTTGTCTATCTTCTCCCTTATTGTTTACTGATAAACCCTATTCGTTCTTTCTTTTCTTAACCGATAACCTACTTTCTTTTCTTAACTAATAACCTACTTCAATTTCTTTTGTTATATATCTTTTTCGGGAATAGAACGTTTCGACAGTCAGCATTTTTATAAAAAATTTATAACATAAAAAAATGTTATCGATTAAGAAAAACAATATGAAACTATTTTTAAAAAATCATGTTTTTGCAAAAATATTTTTTGTTAATTATTTTCTAATTATTTCTTTAAGGAATAAAAAATTTATAAAATATTTTGCCACTTCTGCAGTGTACAAACGGCGGCAATGTTACTCCAATTTCTTCTTGGACAAATACCACGGCGAATAAGTAACAAACAAGTTTTTTTTTTTTTCGAACACAAAATATTTGAAAACCAAAACATTTATTGTATAAAAATGTATCAATATATAATTGTAAAAACACTACACCTTATCATCTTCAAGTTTAGTTGGTTGGTTGTTTTACGGCATATCAACCCTTTTCAGGTCATTTAATGCGGAATCCAGTGATCTTGAAGAAAATTTTTTTTTTCAAGTCGGTTTCTATTCAACCCATAGTTGGGACCCTAACAGGTACTACGACTCCGGGTTAGAGTGGACCTGGGAGCAATGGCAATTAAAGGGTATTTCCACACTCCCCAAAGCCAGCAAGTTGGGGCCTCACCATTGGATATATTTTAAAGTGGGATGGTTATGATTAGGATTTTGGGTACTTATGCATTATACGAACGACGCCATTGTTAGGGGGCGATAACTTCAATTTCTTCTCGGTCAGATAACATAGCAAATAAATAATTAAACATTTTTTTTCCAAATTTTTTAATTAAAGCAACATTGGACCCCCCCCCCCGAAACATTTTTTAATTAAATTAAAATTGGATTCCCCCCCCACCACCACCAAACAATTCAATAATTTAAATGAAACATTTTTTAAATCAAAGCAACATTGGATTTATTTTTTTATATTTATTTATTTATTTACTTTTATATATATATATATATATATATATATATATATATATATATATATATATATATATATATATATATATATATATATATTTATTTACTTATTTTTTTATTTTATTTTTTATTTTTTTTAGAACTTTTTTTAATTATTTTTTATTTACTTTCTTTACTGAGTATAAATAAGTTGTAAAAGTCTTCAGTCACTTCTGCATTACACCGACGGCGCCATTGTTAGGGGGCGATGACTCCAATTTCTTCTGGGTCAAATAACACGGCAAATAAATAACATTTTTATTTTTTCCGAACACAACAATATGTGAAACGAAAATATTTATTGTACAAAAATTTATCAAAATATAATTGTAAAAACATTTATTGTATAAAAATTTATCAAAATTGTAAAAACATTTATTGTACAAAAATTTATCAAAATTGTAAAAACATTTATTGAAAAGTTTGCGTAAGAAAATATAATTTTAATAAAACATTTTTTGAATTAAAGTAAAATTGATTCTTTTTTTTTTCCAAACAATTTAATAATTTTAATGAAACATCTTTTGAATGAAAGTAACATTGAATTTTTTTTCGTTTTTTGTTTTCCGAAACATTTTCACTGTAACAAAATATACTTGAAAATTTTTTTGTTGCACCTGTTGAAGGGTCAACAATATACTAGAGTTTTAATTTTTAAATTAATAAACAATATGAATGGCGAGAAGCGCCATCTGGAGACAGGTTAGTGAAACGCACAAAAAAATGGCGCCATCCGTGTAATGCAGAAGTACTGGAATTTTTCTTGGTCAAATAAGTAACAAACAAGATTTTTTCTGAACAGAAAAATATTTGAAAACCAAGACATTTATTCAAAAAATTTGGGTGTGGGGGTGGATTGGTTGGTTGTTTTTGTTTTACGGCATATCAACCCTTTTCAGGTTATTTAATGCGGAATCTAGTGATTTTGAAGAAATTTGGGTGTGGAGGTGGATTGGTTGGTTGTTTTTGTTTTACGACATATCAACCCTTTTCAGGTTATTTAATGCGGAATCTAGTCATTTTGAAGAAATTTGGGTGTGGGGGTGGATTGGTTGGTTGTTTTTGTTTTACGGCATATCAACCCCTTTTCAGGTTAGTTAATTCGGAATCCAGTGATTTTGAAGAAAATATATTTGTTTTCAAGTCGGTTTCTATTCAACCCATAGTTGGGACCCCAAACAGGTACTACCACTCCAGGTCAGAGTGGACCTGGGAGCAATGGCAATTAAAGGGTATTTCCACACTCCCCAAAACCAGCAAGTTGGGGCCTCACCATCGGATATAGTTTAAAGTGGGATGGTTATGATTAGGATTTTGGGCACTTATGCATTATACGAACGACGCCATTGTTAGGGGGCGATAACTTCAATTTCTTCTCGGTCAGATAACATGGCAAATAAATAAATAAAAAGTTTTTTTCCAAATTTTTTAATTAAAGCAACATTGGACCTTTCCCCCCACCCCCCACCGAAACGTTTTTTTAATTAAATTAGAATTGGATTCTCCCCCCCCCCTCCCGTCCCCGAACAATTCAATAATTTAAATGAAACATTTTTCAAATCAAAGCAACATTGGATTTATTTTTTATATTTATTTATTTATATATATTTATTTACTTTTTTTATTTTATTTTTTTTTTTTAGAACATTTTTTTAATTATTTTGTATTTACTTTCTTTACTGAGTATAAATAAATTGTAAAAGTCTTCAGACACTTCTGCATTACACCGACGGCGCCATTGTTAGGGGGCGATAACTCCAATTTCTTCTCGGTCAAATAACACGGCAAATAAATAACATTTTTATTTTTCCGAACACAACAACATGTGAAACGAAAACATTTATTGTACAAAAATTTATCAAAATTGTAAAAACATTTATTGAAAAGTTTGCGTAAGAAAATATAATTTTGAATTAAAGTAAAATTGATTTTTTATAAAATGTTCTGTTTCGTCTTGTTTTTTCTTTGTTTTTGTTTTTTTTGTTTTTTTGTAAAGCAACATTGAAAGGTCAACAACAATTTCAAATGAATTAAAAATTTGAATGAAACATTTTTCGAATTAAAGCAACATTGGATGTTTTTCCAAAAGATTTTTTGAATTAAAGTAAATTGTGGCAGCTGTTGAAGGGTCGATTTATATGAACATTATTTCATTCTGGAATGTTTAATATTTCCCTATTGTTTATTGTTCTAATCTTTTGATATTTCTGGTTAAATTATGCATTCCAATAGACAATGGTGGAAAGCCTTACATGGAATCGATCTGTGTGTGGGTAACCCATCAAATGCCGGTCGTTCAATGTGCTTTTCAGCCTATATTATTTCTAAATCTACTTTTGTCTACAATGTATAAGCACTGACAGCCAATAAAACACAACACAGCTGATCTATAAAATAGTATTTCGTGTATTTCGCATTTTGATAAGAAAGGGACTTGTTTGGATGCTTTGGCAGTGAAGAAAATGTGTCAGCTTGTCCTTGCTCTGTGCCCGACTGTCGGATTTCTGTTTCGATTTTTATAAATATTCTTTTACCTTAGAATATTTAATGTTTCGCATTGTCTATTGTTCTAATCCTTTAGCCAATATTTCTGGTCAAATCCTGTGTTACCGCACTCCTTAATGGATCAATCTGCATGTGTGCAACCTATCGAATGCCTATCTTCCTGGGGTCACCTGCCAAATATCCAACATATATATATAGGTTTTTGCGTTTTTATAGAAATAGCTTCAAGGATTTTGAACTTCTTTACATTTGTTTCGTGGTGTAATATTTTAGTGTTGTTAATTTAAATTTCTCTGAAATTCGTGGGGGGAGGCACATTGATGTTCTTAATGTAAGTGTCGGAATATGGCACTAGATTCAACATTATTGCAGGTGAGGCGACGGGATAATATGGTGATGGTATGTCCGACCTAACTATTAGTTGCATTATTATTATAGGAGTTACATTCTCGCAAAGGGCATTTAAACTGATGTGATGTTGGTGCGTTTTCAAGCGATTTTAGCGGATGGAAGGGGTTGCTTTTAATAACTAAGTTTTTTTCTAACTTACATATCATTTTATATGCTCTTTGGGAGAAGTGCACAATATATATATATATATATATATATATATATATACTAGCATTTCAGCCCCGCGTTGCTCGGGTATTTGAAGGTGTATGTTGAGCAAAAAAAAAAAAAAGCGTTTAATATTTTAAAACTTTGACCCCTATTATAACCCCTTAACATTTATTGTTTAGGGCTCAAATGAAGTTATTAAGTTAGATCCATTTCAAAGGAAACTATATCTAAAATTTCAAATGTTTAGACTCAAAACTGATGGAGGAGTTTGGTAGAGTTCTCAAATGTAAAATTGC
>NC_136525.1:52355857-52385857 GCF_053919585.1 Euprymna scolopes | reverse complement strand
TGAATCATGCTTTCCGGGTTGTTGGAAAACTGCTTCAGTGGTACCAGTATTCAAGAATTCTGGCAAAAAAACTGACCCATCAAATTATCGCCCCATTAGCCTCCTCTCACTTTTCTCCAAAATATTTGAGACCATAATCAACCATGCTCTAGTCCGGCACCTTACAGATGCTAAACTTCTGACTGACAAACAATATGGATTTAGACAAGCCCGTTCCACAGCAGACATCCTCACTGTAATCTCTGAACGTATATATCATTCACTGGACAAAGCGGGGGAGGGCAGAGTGGTAGTTCTAGATATATCTAAGGCTTTTGACAGGGTATGGCATGTGGGTCTCCTCAGGAAAATTAAATCATATGATATCACTGGCAGAATACTTAACATAATTAAATCCTTCTTAGATAAGAGAAAAATCCAGGTTGTCCTCGACGGTCGTACATCTAAACAGTGTGATATAAATGCGGGAGTGCCTCAGGGGTCTATCCTTGGCCTCTATTGTTCCTAATATTTATTAATGACCTCCCTGACAAAACTGCCTCTGAGATAGGTATATATGCTGATGACACCACACTCTATAACAGGCATGACAGGAAAACAAAGGAACACATAACTAAAGAAATGGCAAAAACACTAGAGGATGAGCTCCAATCTGTAGTGGAATGGGGACATAAATAGATGGTCACATTCAATGCTGCCAAGACTAAACTGGTTTCCTTCAATAACTACAAGAAACCTTCTCTGCTACCAATAGCAATGGCCAGTGACTCTCTGTCTGAGAGTACATCTTTCAAACTGCTTGGCCTAACGTTCACAGGAAACATGAGTTGGAACAACTACATTGAAAACATTGTCAGGGCTGCTGCAGACAACTCTCTACCGTGCTAGAAAACTACTGACACCTGAAAGTATCCTGTACCTCTATAAGGCCACCATTCGCCCATGTATGGAGTATTGTTGTCACATTTAGGCTGGTGCATCTGCTGCTAGTCTCTCGCTCCTAGACAAGGTTCAAAAGAGAGTCGCCAATCTGATAGGATCTGAACTGGCATCTAAGCTTCAGCTTCTGTCCCATCGACCAAACATTGCATCTCTCTGCCTGTTCTACAAGTATTTTAATGGTGAATGCTTTGACGAACTGCAGACACTTGTGCCCCCACGACGTAGACACCCTCGACAAACCCGACAAGCAGCTAAATCCCACCCCCACACAGTAGAGATCCCTAGATGTAAAAGATCTTTCTACTCCGGTAGTTTCTTTCCCAGAACCGCTAAACTCTGGAATTCCATTCCAGGTCCCTGCTTCCCTAACTGTACTGACATGCTGAAGTTCAAGTGTAACGTGAACCGACATCTTGCTGCCCAAATCCCAACATAGTTCCCCAGCAGTTGCTGCCATTGATAGTAGTCCCCTACACCAAAGTGGCAATGTGCCTTGTTTGGGGTGAAAATGTAATAAAAAAATAAATTTAAAAAAAAAAAAAATAGAAACAAACAAAAAGTTTATCTTGCTCTACTTTGGTATTGAGCTCTTTTTATTAAGTTTGGAAAACATTAATCTTGTGATATAGCGACAGTTTTTCTTTATATAACAAAACAGAAGCTCTAATATTTAAAATAAGCACCAACAGTGATAACAAAAGGTAAAGGAGAAAAGTATACAATATTTTTTAGGATTGGATTATCAAGAAAAACATCAATTTTTCCACTAAATTGCCCTCGTATCGAAGCATATATATATATATATGTATATATATATATATATATATATATATATATATATATATATATGTATATATATATATATGAGCAAACAGTTAATAAAACATGTTAAAAAAACACTTTGAAATAAGTTTAAAAACATATTTAATCTGAAAAGGAAACACTAGATAAATGGATAGTCCTTAATCCGCGGAGTTTTGAAGAAATACTTTCCTTCTCATCAGAGGGTAGGAATTAGCAAAATGCGGGATCGGATTTTGCATACAAAAATATTTGATGAAACAACAAGTAAGTCAAAGATCTTACTTGAAAACAAAAAATGTGAAGCAGAGGGAATATGGTAAAGAAAAAGGTGATTACACAT
Source organism: Euprymna scolopes (assembly GCF_053919585.1). NCBI lineage: Eukaryota > Metazoa > Mollusca > Cephalopoda > Sepiida > Sepiolidae > Euprymna > Euprymna scolopes. Next base: position 52,383,771 of record NC_136525.1, on the reverse strand, counting down.
GAATGGATAGTCTGGTGGGAGATAAAAAAATCCAGTGACGGTAAAATCCAAATGTAAAACTTCAAGAAAGTTAAAAGAATTTCCATTTGTAAAAGTAAAATCCAAGGAAATCCCGTAATTGGAAGAAGATGGTCCATAATAATCCAAAGGCAGAAATCCATGGAATAATTCACAAAGATATGTACAAGGAAAAAGAAAAGACTCCAATAATTTATATATATATATATATATATATATATATATATATATATATATATATATATATATATATATATATGCTTTATTTTTTATCACCGTTTTATCTGTTTGGCTACATATGTTTCAGATGTTGGACCATGTTTACGATCCAACAGCCTCGTCAGGCCTCACAGATAAAACGGTAATAAAAAAAAATAAAACACATATTTGCTCTGCAATAGTATTGAGCACTCTCTTCAAGTTTGTACTAACTACCAGTTTTACCATATATATATATGTGTGTGTACATATGTATGTATGTATGTATGTATGTATGTATGTATGTATATGTATATATAGACATACATATATAATATACAGCTGAACGTGCGTGTGTGTGTGTATGTGTGTGTGTGTGTGGTCATGAATAGGTTCCTATATGGTTGACTATTTTAAAAAACTGATTACATATCATTATATCGAGGATAAGGAATGGGTATATTTGATCTGGCAGAATGGTGGTTCATAAAAGTTGTGGGGTCTGCGTTCGCGCCTGGCCCTCAAAGTATGGAAATAAAAAATGAAAAAAAAAAACGTTTACAAGTGGTTTTGATATAGATGTACATAATAATACTTTGATAAGTATATTTCAACTTAAATAGGGATGGTATAGTAAAATTGTTGGGTCTGCGTTCGCGCCTGTACTCTATGGAAATAGGCACAAACTTTAATAAAGACTTTTCATGTTTATTTGCGTAAGTATACTTTGGTAATTATGTTTCAGTTTGAAGAAATATGGCATAATAAAATTATTGGGTGTTCGTTCGCACCTGACCTCCATAAAATGGAAATATGTCACAAAGTTTAACAAGGTTTTTTTTAAAAGGGGTGAGGGTCTACAATAATACCTTAACTTTAATCTTAATTCACGTTAGCTTTTATTTATTTTTTTAAAGTTGAATCATATTGTGTCGCATAAATTCACCTCATAAATTCACGTTCTTATTAAAGTGAAAGCCAAAAAAAAGTCAGAACTTTAGACAATTCTCAACACAAATTTTGCATAACTCTGTTTTTTTTTCCTCTCCACTTGCACGTCGAACATAGATAAATAGATAAATAATAAAAAATAAGGACGTTACTTGTTATCATGTCAAAAGAAGGAAAAAATCCTGCTCACGTGATTACGTGTCTTTTAAAAATATTTACATAACCTTTTTATTTATATATCTGTTTAAGCTTTTTTTGTCAGTGTACTAGCAGGAATTCAGTTGATTATAACCCTTTCTGCGTGTTCTTTACATTACAATAGGACACACCTGAATCCGACGGCGCAATACTACACCGTTCAATACTGTAAAACTGAAACGAAGCTGTTCTGCTTGAAAAGGGTGCCATTTTCTTCTTATTCATATTTATATCTATTCTTTGCTTTAAAAAACTAAAGTAATTACGTGTTTACTTTTTTAATATCCCATTTTGCTGTTTCAGATTATTTTACTAAAGTAAGTAAAGCTTCATTATTTTTACAAACTGTTTTTGATTCTTTGTTTTTCGATATTTCGTCGATATTATTTAGTAAAAGTGTTTAGCAGAAAAGCCAACAAACGACTACTCAAAAATAAATATACAAGAAATAAATGTTACCATAGTTAATAAAAGTTCAGTTCATGTTTTTTTTGTTTTGAAATAGTTTTTAATGCTCTTTACTTGAAATAATTTCAGCGAACCGAAATTAAAACGAAATTTGTGGCGAGAACTACTTAAATTAATTTTTATATAAACTACACATGCCATAATCGAATATTCCTCAAGCACAAAATAACGGAAAACATTAAAATATGTTTATAAATATTCCTTACGTTGACGGAACTCTCTGAAATTGTTAACACAGAATGCTCAGGTGCCCCTCCTTGAAATTGAAAACGGAGCTCTCCATTTCAAAGTCGCTGCCATTTTTATTTTTTTTTAACCCGGTTCGTGAATTAAAAAAAACATTTTTTTTACAAACTACTTAAAAATACAAACCAATGAACTTTTCTACCATAAAAGTAACTTTTATTGACTATGGTAACATATATTTCTTGTATATTTATATTATTATATATATAACATTTTCTCTTTGTAAGGAAATATTATTTTGTTGGTCACTCTTGGATACGAATGGAAACAAAGTTGATATAAAAAATATATTTTTGCGAAAATTATCTTTACTTTCATCATATTTTGCTTAGGGTAAAATTTTTGAGTACCAAAACCTATCTCTTTACAATCCCCTCCTTTCCATAACCTATCATACTTTCATCAATCATAGTCCATTTTCTGTAGGCTGTTTTTTAACCCAGTCAACGACGGGTACTTCTGCTAGTATATATATATATATATATATATATATATATATATATATATGTATATATGGTAAGACTAGCAACATCACGTCTGTGAGAATATGAGGTTGCAGAAAAGAAGAACGTGCAAGATCAATTAAATTAAGGTTTTCGATTCAATTAGTGAGCGTTGTCAGCCGTTCATGGACAACAATGGCCAATCATTTGAACACTTTCGATAATTAGCTGGTTTCTATATTTGTTCACGGTATTTTCATATATGAAACTTTTCTTTCTCATAATAAATGTTGGTTTTATGGTCATTTATAAAGTGTATAAATTTATTGGGACACTCTGTGTGTGTATATATATATATATATATATATATATATATATATATATATATATATATATATATACTCCTATAAATTTGTTTTCTTTTCTGTGTCTTATCAAGAACACTTAAATGAAATAGAGATTTAATGGTCTAAATGTGACAACAATACTCCATACATGGTTTAATAATGACAAGCCCGGGTGACATGTCATAAAACCACACAACTTTTTAGACGATTACATAAGTTTTATGATGTTGGCACTCGAACTAAGGAGTAATGGTAAAAATATTTAGTTAAAATTAATGAATACGCATTTTTTCAGGCAATTATTTATCTTATTATAATGGATATTCTTTTTGCTTCATTTTTTTTTTCTTTTGCATAATTTTTTCTTTTAGACAATTTTTAATTGACAAATTTATTGATTAATTCTAACCCTAACCCTAACCCTAGCATTGGTAAAGTATAACGATATTTTTGAAGGACTGGACTATAACAATATATTCTTCCACTACTCATATCAAAATATATATATATAGTCTTTGAAGTTTTTTAACATTTGAAACTACACAAAAAATTACTTTTTATCATTCGTTAAAAAAAAAAACACTTAGTCAGTAAGTCATTTAATCACCTGCAATCACTGCATCAACTCTCTCGAATTTACTATAATACCAATTTTTTTATTTTTCAAGGGATCATCAGTTGTTTACCATGAAACACTGTTTCGGGGATTTAAAAACAAAACAGTATATTACTTCATGGCTCCCCAGCAGTGTTGATCAAACACCACCACCCTTAATCTTAGGAAGAAGACATGTTACAAAAAATTTTTTATCCAATTTCCTATTCTTAATTGAAATTACTAATCTTTTCATAGTATAAAAATGAATTTCTTACCTGTGCGATTCATCAATTTCCACATTTAAAATGGATATATATATATATATATATATCCATTGCAGTGCAAATGGAAATTTAACTAACTTTCTTGGATTTACATTTTTGGATTTTACCGTCATTGGATACTTTACCTTTCACCAGACTATCCATTCACGTGAAATCACCTTTTTCTTTTCCCTATTCCCTCTGCTTCACTTTTTGTTATCAAGTAAGATATTTGACTTACTTGCAGCTCCATCAAATACTTTTGCAAGCAAAATCCGATCCCGCATTTCGCATATGGTATAATAAAATTATGGGGTGTTCGTTCAACAAGCTTTTTTAATATAGATCCACAGAATATTGTGATAAGTGTTTCAGTGTGAACAGGTATGGTATAATAAATTATGGGGTTTATCTATTTTATTTTTACTTTCATCATATTTTGCTTTGGTTTTGATACCCCCAAATTCGAAGCTATCTCTTTAGAACCCCTCGTTTTCATAACCTATCATACTTTCATAAAACAGAGTCCATTTTCTGTAGGCTGTTTTTGAACCCAGTCAACGACGGGTACTTTTGCTAGTATATATATATATATATATATATATATATATATATATATATATATATATATAGTCATCCACATACAGTACTGTTTCGCTGTATCACAGCACATCAGTGCGGCTAGATAGGCAACTACCTCAAGCGAAGATCAAACCCGATCGCCCGTACGACAGTCAAGGCTTTAAACCATTACGCCAATCAGCACCTGCTGTGCGGGCAGTGAATTAACGATGTTTTGACATCGTCCGAATACCTAAGCTCGATTTGTTTACAGAAAGAGTTGATTTTTTTTAAACGATAATACGGTTAACTTATGTGTTCAACTTACAGATCTTGTTTCTTAGAAAATCGCCCATATTATTACTTTTTATTTATTCATTATTTTTTTTTTTAAATATTATCGTTTAAAAACATCAACAACCAATCTACGTAAATATGTAAGCGATAAAAATAGACAGTAAAATTGTCTATGACTTCATAGCGTAATGAATTAGACTCCGTACTGTAAAATATTAGGTCCGGTGTTCGATTCCTAGAAACAGTCAAGCTGAAGAGGGTAGGGGCCCCGAAACATGCATGTCCGTAGATTACTGTTTTAATAAATAAATAAAAATATAATTTATACTAACTGTTCAGCCTGGCTTTGTTCGGGCCCTATGTACTGTTCATAACTTTATGTGCATATGTATATATATATTAAAAGTTTGACTCATTGACTCATGTAAAGGTAACCTACATCTAAAATTTCAAGTGTTGAGACCCAAAATTGGCAGAGGAGTTTGGTAGAGTCTGCAAAGGTCAACTCTTTCAACTTTGACCTCTAAGCAGCCAAATTTTCGCCCAAAAACTGATTTAAAAGATAGCTGCATGTCTGAATACCCTTTATTTGAAATTTCAAATGTTTAGACCAAAAATTAGTGGAGGAGTTTGGTAGAGTCTGCAAAGGTCAACTCTTTCAACTTTGACCTCTTGGCAGCCAAATTTTCGCCCAAAAACTGATTAAAAAGCTTGCCACATGTCTGAATACCCTTTATGTAAAATTTCAAGTGTTTAGATCCAAAATTGGCGGAGGAGTTTGGTAGAGTCTGCAAAGTTCAACTCGTTCAACTTTAACCTCTTGGCAGCCAAATTTTCGCCCAAAAACTGATTAAAAAGCTTGCCGCATGTCTGAATACCCTTTATGTAAAGTTTCAAATGTTTTGACCTAAATTTGTCTGAGTAATTTCATTGAGATCGCGGAGGTCAATTTTTTTAAAACTTTGACCTTAATTTCGACGCATAACATTTATTATTTTGGTTTTAAATCAAAATAAAAAGTTTTACCCATGTCCAAGTTACCTACATCTAAAATTTCAAGTGTTTAGACCCAAAATTGGTGGAGAAATTTGGTAGAATCTTCAAAAATCAATTATTTCAACTTTGACTTTTTGGCAGCCAAATTTTTGTCGCATGTCTGAATATCCGTTATGTATAAATTTCAAATATTTAGACCCAAAATTGGCTGAGTAGTTTGCTCGACACCGCAAAGGTCAAATCTTTTGAACTTTGACCCCTTGGCAGCTAAATTTTCGACCTAAACCGATTAAAAAGCTTGCCTTATCTCTGAATACACTTTATGTAAAATTTCAAATTTTTAGACCAGAAATTTGCTGAGTAATTTGGTAGAGAGAGCATAGATCAATTTATTTTTACTTTGACCCCAATTTTAACTCCTTAATAATTATTTTGGGGGCTCAAATCAAATTAAAAAGTTTGATCCATGTCCAAGTAATCTACATTTAAAATTTCAAGTGTTTAGACCCAAAATTAGTGGAGGAGCTTGATAGAGTTTTCAAAGGTCAAATCGTTGAACTTTGGCCTCTTGACAGCCAAATTTCTGTCCAAAAACCGATTAAAAGGATTTTCCCAAATCTTAATACTCCTTATGTCAAATCTCGAGTCTGTAGACCGAAAATTGACAGAGTTATTTGGTAGGAAAGTGTACACACACCCACACACACACACACACACACATACACACACACACACATTTTCACTTTTATAAATATACTAGCAGGGGTGCCCGGCGTTGCTCGGGTGTTTGGAGGTGTATGCTGTGCAAAAAAAGCAAAAAAACAAAAAAAATGGTTAATTTTTTAAAACTTTGACCCCTATTATGACCCCTTAAAATTTATAGTTTCGGGCTCAAATCACTTTATTAAGTTAGATCCAGGTTCAAGGAACCTATATCTAAAATTTCAAGTGTCTAGACCCAAAATTGTCGGAGGAGTTTGGTAGAGTTCTTAAAGGTCAAATCGTTTAAATTTGACCCCTTAACAGCCAAATTTCTGGCTGACACCCGTCACATCGATTTTCCCAAATCTCAGTACCCGGTATTTCAAATTTCGAGTCTATAGACTAAAAATTGACAGAGTTATTGCGTAGGGAAATGTACACAGACAGACAGACACACAGACACACAGACACACACACACCCACACACACACACACACACACACACACACACACCTCCCCACACACACACACACACACACACACCCACACACACACACACACATTCGTCCTAGAACAGTTCTTTTTGTATTTGAAAAACTACAAAGACGGGAGTGCTACCATTTAAACGAGCGACCTTGAATTCTTTTTTTTGATCATAATCATCACCATTCTTAATGCACTTTTGCCAGCGATGGGGTGGTGGCTGTGCATGGGCGACTGGAGCGCGCTTTGTCACTCACATTTCTGTCACTACTCCGAAATCGACGAACCCATCTCCTTATTGTGTTGACATCGAACGCATCGGCTTTGTAAACGTTCAACAGGCGCCGGGCGTACAAGGTGCGTATATGTTCATGCGTGAATCCTGATATAGATTTACGTTATGTTTGGTATTTTCACATTTATTTTCAGCGTTTCGAGCGTTTTTTTTTTTTTTAATCTTTTTTTTTTTTTTTCACATTTTCCTCTTTCGTAATCAGACACCTGGCATATTTCACCTGATTCTCACCTGCCTTTCACCTAATTTGCAATCATCCTAATTCCTCCGCCCTCCCCCCAACCACTCTCTACTGTAAAGCTCTAAAGAGAATTTGCGATTTCTTCAAGAACAACAACATAATAATAATAATAATAATAATAATAATAATAATAATAATAATGGCCACTACCAGCGAGAAATCAATGGTATGAGGCTGTTGTGATGACGCAAATTCATTTGCAAATGCTATCGAAGCAGGTGGAGAGAGCTGGACGTCTGGGAAGACGTGTTGTCACTCAGCTTCCAGAGAACACCACAGGTCTCCAAACCGATCGTTTGTTGACTTGTGTGAAAGCTCCATGTGAGCCAATAATAATAACTAACGGGACCTTTGGAAATTCCACAGCGGAGTCCTTCATATGTAATATATTGATGTTAGCATTCTGTGGACGTTAAGTGTAAATGGAGACGGCCTGATATTATTGTAGCTCTTTTGTTAAAACTGCAAAAGTATTTATTTGAGCTAGCAAGGACGCCCGGCGTAGCTCGGTCGTAAAGTACACTTAAATATGATATTTTAATACTTGCAGATTTCGTATATATTATTTTAGAGATAATGTTCTATATCATTTTAATTGGAATTTATTATTGATCATGTTTTATTGATTTTTATATATTATAAAGTCGTGATTTCAAAAATTAAAAAATATATAGCCATATAACTTGGATGCATATATATATATATATATATATATATATATATATTTATACCCTGCAACCTCTCTCCCACAGAAGAGACGTTGCGAGCCTATCCTTGTTCTATCGTTATTTCCATGGCAGGTGCTCGTCTGAACTCCAATCTCTGGTCCCCCCTCGCCAATCTTTCACGAAAAACACCCGTCTAGCTGAATCCACTGTGAAAAAATTTCCCCACTCTATATCTGTGCCTAAATCAAAACGCGGATTCCATGAACAAAGCTTCTTTCTTAGAACTGCACGCCTGTGGAACTCTGTTCCGTCTGCCTGCTTCCCTCTGGACTACAACTTGGATGTCTTCAAGTCCAATGTTAACAAATTCCTAATGAACCGCCCCCTTAATTAAACAATTCATCAAATCTCCACACTAACGTAATGTGCTTGCAATAACCCTTATCCCCGAGTGGCTTCCGAGCCTTGATAAGTGGTGATCACTGTGTAAAAAAAAAAAAATATATATATATATATATATATATAAGAGCAAAAAAAAAAAAAAATATATATATATATATATAAGAGCAAACAGTTAATAAAACATGTTAAAAACACTTTGAAATGAGTTAAAAACATATTTAATCTGAAAAGGAAACACTTCATAAGTGGATAGGACTATCCAATTATCAAGTGTTTCCTTTTAAGATTAAATAAGTTTTACCATCTTGGATCATTTTGGTAAATTTAATTGTAATTTTTATTTTATTATGTATACATATATATATACAAGCGAGATAAGACACTGATAGAATTCAGATGAAAAATCCTGATAGATATTACTTGAAGTAATACTTTCAAGGAGATCCTAGCCAAAAAGGAAAAGCTCAATATTTAAGAATAGAGCAATATATAAGTTTCACACAAAAACACGCGTTCACATCTCAAGCCATATTCCTTGTCATATACATATGCGCACACAAGCATACGCGCACATGTACACACAAGTAGATATATTCACGTTCGTGTACATACACTCACATTCACGTGTATACACACACGCGCTAACGTACACACATGTACGCGCACACGTACGCACACATGGACAACGTCACTTCTCCTTTCAAAGGAAATCCACACATGCGCAAAAGACCACCGGAAACAACTATAAAAGCAAGAGACAAGCTGTTTCCTACCCTTTTCAATTCGGCTTCCGAGCGGAGAGGTTCGACGAACCATTCGCCCCTTTCGGGGCGCCCGCGCACATCACGTCCCCTGCTACTGTATGTGTGGGGGCAAGAGTTAACAGACAGTACGTACACCTTACACGTTTTCTATCTCTATGGCCTGGCTTGACTTTTTCTCATTTTCTCTCTTTCTCTCTCTACAACAATAGACTTTCCTTCTCACCAGTAAACAACGAGAGACACAAGCCAAACTAAACGCGTGCCGTACCCTTTTCTTTCATGTGTTTCTTCACGAAATAAATTCTAGAATACTCCACCAGACTAGATAAATTCTTGTCCTGGAATCCAGTAAGACCAAGAGACCAAAACAACATATGAAATATTGGGGAGAGGAAAATTATGTTCTCAATTTCTTTACTAACTCAATGTTTGAGATATAAAGACTTTAATGGAATATTCGAATATCTATGTATCTCATATAGAGTTCAAGTGTTAGCCCCAGGTAGGGGGGTCCCTTGATTTCTGAGAACTTCGACTGAAGTACAATAAAACAAAAAAAAAGTGTATGTACATTCACTGGACCATCTGTAAAAAACTAAACATCCAATGTAGCACCAAGTCATGGGAACATAAACCTGAAAGAACTGTTGGAAATGACTTATATACCATATATTATGACCATGTAATCCCTACAACCATCTACCTTGAAAATGCTGCTGTCAAACCGGACATCTAATATATAAAAGACTATATGTCTGTCTGTCTCCACATTTTCAAACTCTATCTCCTCCGCAACTAAAAGTTGCAGAGCAGCGGTAGGGGCTTCAAATGATTGGATTTTTTTTTTTTTTCCGGACCATTCTTTTATGGGTCTTTAGCCAGTTAAAATAGTTTTTAAGGGGTCAAAAACGGGTCAAAATCGAAAAAAAAAAAATCGTTATATATTTTGTACATTAATCTTAGTTTATTTTTAATTTTGAATTTCGAATCAGTTTATGTGTATGTCATGTTGGTAAAGTGGTAACGTCACCAGCTGTGAATGCTTCGGTTTCGATTCTAGCTGATGGCACCCAAATATTTTTTTTTTTTTTTTTTGACTTTTGAAATCCCGATCTATTATAATATATACGAAATCTGGACTAATTAAAATATATTTAAGCATATTTTACGCCCGGGCAAAGCCGCCCACCTGCTAGTAGTTATCTAATTTATAAAGCTAACTATGTCAGTCTGTCTCCATATTTTCAAACTCTATCTCATCGGAAACAAAAAGTCGCAGAACGGCGTTAGGGGTCTCAAATGATTGGATATTTATTGACCGCTCCTTTATGGGTCTTTAGCCGGTTAAAATAGTTTTTAAGGGGTCAAAAAAGGGTCAAAATTGAAAAAAAAAAGCATTGAACATTTTGTACATTCATCTTAGTTTATTTTTAATCAGTTCATATGCGTGTCACATTGGTACAGTGGTAACGTCACCAGCTTTGAATGCTACAATTTTGCTTTTGGTTTCGATTCTAACTGATGGCACTCAAATATTTTTTTTAACTTTTGAAATCACGACTCTATATATATACGAAATCTGGACAAATTAAAATACCATATTTAAGCGTACTTTACAACTGAGCAAAGATGGCCGCCGCCCCCTCCCCCGCTAGTAAATAAATAAAATATTTTGGTGCCTTAGAATTTATTGAACAGATATCTTTTTTATTAAATTGTTAGGTGAATGTATAGAATAGTTACAAAACACCCTCCTCTCCCCATGTTAAGAATGGTTTCCTAAATAATGTTATCGCTTCAGCACGGTAACATAAGTACAGAAATACCATCATTTATTTTTCTTCCATCATTCTTGTTTTTTTTTTATTTATTGAGATTGTCGGACTGACTTCCTCATCTTGGTTGTTATAGTCACAACGTTTCGGCCGTTTTGCCCTACGGCCTTCATCAGGTGTTTTGTATCGAACTGAGGAACCGTTTGTTTGGAGTCTCAAACCCAACCCTTTATTATTATTACGGGAGTACCGTGTTCGGACTCCAGCTAGGCTCTGGGACATAGTTGCTGATTCTCTGTTTTGAATGTTACTTTTCACTGCCTTCGTTCAGAGCCTAGTTGGTGTCCGAACACGGTACCCCCGTAATAATAATAAAGGGTTGGGTTCGAGACTCCTAACAAACGGTTCCCTAGTTCGATACAAAACACCTGATGAAGGCCGGAGGGCAAAACGGCCGAAACGTTGTGACTATAACAACCAAGATGAGGAAGTCAGTCCGACAATCTCAATAATTGAATAAATTCTATTTATTTTCAATGAGCAGGAGGGGAACCTATCACCATACTTTCCCTTTTCCATGTAAATTGGACTTATATTAAGTACATTACCTAATATTATTGAGATTGTCGGACTGACTTCCTCGTTTTGCCCTCCGCTTCATCAGGTGTTTTGTATCAAACTGGGGAAACGTTTGTTAGGAGTCTCACACCCAACCTTTTATTATTATTACGGGGGTACCGTGTTCGGACACCAGCTAGAGACATAGTTGACGATTCTCTGTTTTGAATGTTACTTTTCACTGCCTTCGTTCAGGATTGAACTCAGCACCTTTGGGTAACTGTAAACTTTGATACAACGTCGAGGACCACTCGGCCGTATGTCTAGAAAAAACAAAGTAAGTACAGACAATTACTATTCATGGTTTTATTTGATTGTTAAAAAGTTTCCGTTTTCTTTGGGGGGGGGTTCCTATATATGTTGGTGGGGTGAACTCGAAACTGAATTAATGATCCTAAATTTCCGAACAATGGATGAAGGCGTAAGAGTGGGTAATGTGGTCTATATTTAGAGTATGATTTGGGGAAGTATTTATTATTTTTTTTTTTTATGCGGTCGATGCAAAGGTTAACGTTAAGTACGGAAAAAGGAAGTAGAAAGTGTTTTTTTAGCAGAACAAAAAATCATGAAAGTAGCCAAATTGAGATCCTGATTCCACCACAATTTGGTCACCCGTTCTCTGAAAGCAATTGCAGCAGAATAAAAAAAACAAAAAAACTTGATACTATCCCAATATAACCAGTTTTTTTTCTAACAATTTCGTTGTGAAATGAGATCTGGCCTGCTAGTAGCATATGCTTACCACATTGTATATTCAGAAATAACCAATCTTATATATATATATATATATATATATATATATATATATATATATATATATATATATATATATACTAGCGAGGGGTACCCGACGTTTCCCGAGTGTTTGGAGGTGGGGGGGGGGGTTAAAAAAAAAGTAAGTATGAGGATCAAACCCGAACCGTTGAGGCAAAGTTGTAAATTAATGTGTGAAAAAAAAAAAAAACGTGCCACGTTTACCATTACGAGATGCTAAAAGAAACACGTTTGAATTTATTTAATTACTTGGATTTGGCAGGTGCCCATTTTAATGAGTGAATGAGGTCAACTTTTGATTGCGGGATTTTTTTTTTTTTTCCTCCAAGATGTTATAGGAAAAAAAATGTGAACCGACCGACCGCTTCTCTGAAAAAAAGCCTTTTGTAGACACACAGAAAAAGCGAACACACATACAAACATACATACATTTTCGCTTTTATATTTATAGATAAGACTAGCGAGGGGTGCCGTTGAGGCAAAGTTGTGAAAAAAAAAAAGTGCGACGTTTGCCATTGCCCCACCGCAACATGCTTACGGAAACACGTTTGAATTTATTTAATTACTTGGATTTAGCAGGTGCTCGTTAATGACGTCAAGTTTGACTGCGGGATTTCATTTACTGCTGAACGCTCCCCCCCCCTAAGATGTTATAGGAAAAAGACTAACCCACATGCGGCGAGCGACAAATATTGAACATTTATCTTCCCGAAATCGAGCAAATTAAATAGACAGGCGAGCTTCGTTGTTAACTGTGAGATATTACGATTTATATGTGATATAAAAAGTTTTAAAAAGTTGTGAACCGACCGACCGCTTCTCTGAAAGAAGCCTTTTGTAGACACACAGAAAAAGCGAACACACATACAAACATTTTCGCTTTTATATTTATAGATATATATTGTTTACAGAAAGTTTTTAGATGAGACGAGTCTTTGTTCTTCATTTTCTTTCATTTTTTTCTTAATTTTTCCTTATTTCAGTTTTCTTTTGTTTTTTCTTTTCATTTCTTTTATTCGTTGTTTTGTCTTTCTTTTCCTTTTTTCTTGCATTTCTTTCACTTTTTTTCATTTTTTTCTTCAATTCTCATCCTTTTTTGTTTCTCCTTCTTTTTATTTCTTTTTTCTTCTTCTTTTACTTCTCCCTTTTTTCTTCCATTTTTGTTCTTCTTTTTCTTAGTTTTTAAAATCATCTTCTTTTTTACCTTGTATTTCTTTTTCTTTCATTTGTCTTTAATTTCTTTCTTTTCATTGCCTTTTCTGTTTTTCTTTCTTCCATTTGTTTTTATTCTTTTTATTTCTTTATTCAGTTTTCTTTCAATTTCTTCCTTTTTCTTTCTTTGTTTAATCCTCTTCTCTTTCTTTCTTTCTTTTTCTACTTTTTCTTTCCTTGGTTTGTCTTTAATTTCTTTCTTTAATTTCTTTTTCTTTCCTCCATTTGGGTTTATCTTCTTTTCTTTTTTTCCCTTTTTTCCTTTCTTTATTAAACCTTCTACTTTTTCATTTTTCTTATTTTCTTTTTCTTTTTTTCATTGCCTTTTTCTGTCTTCCTTTCCTTCGTTCTCTTACTTTTTCTGCATTTTTCATTTTCTTTCTTTTTTTTTCTCTTTTCGTCCTTCGCTTTTTCTTTCGTCTTTTTCTCATATTTTGTTTCTTCCTTTCCTTTTGTCTTCTTCCGGCTTTCCTTTCTTTCTTTTTTTCTTTTTCTTTCTGTCTTTCTTTCTTTTTTTCCATATTTCGGAAAGCCAATTCTAAAAATTCGAGGGTTGACTGGATTGGGTGGAGCAATTTACCACTGTGGTTTGGCAAGAAGATGTGTAACAAAAAAATAAAGAAAAAAAAATGAAGAAACAAAAAAAAAACAAAGAAAAAAAATAAAGAAACAAAAAATAAAGAAAAAAAATGAAGAAACAAAAAAAATAAAGAAAAAAAATGAAGAAACAAAAAAATAAAGAAAAAAAAAATGAAGAAACAAAAAAAAAAATAATAAAAAAATAAAGAAAAAAAAATGAAGAAACAAAAAAAATAAAGAAAAAAAATGAAGAAACAAAAAAATAAAGAAAAAAAAAATGAAGAAACAAAAAAAAAAATAATAAAAAAATAAAGAAAAAAAAATGAAGAAACAAAAAAAAAAATAATAAAAAAATAAAGAAAAAAAAATGAAGAAACAAAAAAAATAAAGAAACAAAAAATGAAGAAACAAAAAAAAATAAACAAAAAAAATAAAGAAAAAAAAATGAAGAAACAAAAAAAATAAAGAAACAAAAAATGAAGAAACAAAAAAAATAAAAAAAAAATAAAGAAAAAAAAATGAAGAAACAAAAAAATAAAGAAAAAAAAATGAAGAAACAAAAAAAATAAAGAAACAAAAAATGAAGAAACAAAAAAAAATAAAAAAAAATAAAGAAAAAAAATGAAGAAACAAAAAAATAAAGAAAAAAAATGAAGAACAAAAAAAATAAAGAAAAAAAAATGAAGAAACAAAAAAAATAAAGAAACAAAAAATGAAGAAACAAAAAAAAATAAACAAAAAAAATAAAGAAAAAAAATGAAAAAAAAAAAATGAAGAAAAAAAAATGAAGAAACAAAAAATGAAGAAACAAAAAAAATAAACAAAAAAAATAAAGAAAAAAAATGAAGAAAAAAAAATGAAGAAACAAACAAAAAAAATTAAACAAATGAAGAAACAAAGAAAAAAAATAATAAAAAAAAAAATGGCAGGTCAATTATAGTTCCATGAGTCGAGCTATAATTATGATCATAATATTCCTATTCAATTGACTCCCCACGAGGGCAGAGTTAGACACAAGGTCGGTTTTTAATGTGGGGAAAATTAAGCTCCCTGAAAAGGGGCACTCTGGAAAGGAAGAAAAATATAAACTGTCCTAGTCATGGAGGATTTCTCCTCCAGTAACCGAGGACAGAACAGATACTACACTGTGATCTTGTTCCGAAGTCCAAATTGGTTGTTTTATTTTGCAGCATATCAACCCCTTCTGGGTTATTTAATGCTGATTTAATTCCTTTCATATATATTTTGGAAATAAACAATTTGCTTGGATTTATTGTTTTTTTATGATGATGATGTGGATGATGGCGTTTAAGAAGATGATGATGATCAGAATAATGATGATGATATGAGGACGACAGTGATGATGATGATGATGATGATGATGATGATGATGATGATGATGGTAATGTGATGCCAAAGATGCCAATGTTGTACACTTTTATACACGTAGACCCAACACGTTGTAGCAAGTTTTCTTTTCTTTGTAGCAACGACATTTATGTCCTAATTCTTGTTACGGTTGTGACGTCACCCACGTGTCGAAAGTGATCGTCTTCTCTCATGTGATCGGCGTCTCAAACATGCTCTCAAACGTGCTAAACATTTGTAATCTTTTTTTTTTTTCGCACAGGGCTCATGACTTGGCTTTTGCATCCGCGCATCCGCTCTGTTAAAAAAATGATGATGATGATGATGATGATGAGGAGGAGGAGGATGATGTTACTGACGACGATGATGAGACTGATGATGACAATGATAATGATGATAATGATGACGACAGTGATGTTGGTGATTATGACGATTATGAAGAGGAGGTGGAGGAGGACAATGACGATGACGATGATGATGATGATGAGGAGGAGGACAAGGACGACGACGCTAATGGTGACAATGATGCTGTTGATGACAATGATGATTACGATGATGATGATGATAATGATGATTATGATGATGATGATGATGACGATGATAATGAGGAGGAGGACGCAGATGATGATGATGATGACGATGATTATAATGATGACGATGATGATAATGATGACGCTGCTGATGATGATCATGATCATGAAGATGATGATGACGACGACGATGATGATGATGATCATGATCATGAAGATGATGATGACGACGACGATGATGATGATGATGATGATGATCATCATCATCATTCACTCAAAACTAGTTTCCAACTAGCCCTCGTCCTGTCACCCTGATTTAGAACCGACGTCGAAGCCGGCCACGTGCCAACCAGTGAGAAAATCCGAGGTTGAGTCACCAAAGGAATTTGGTCAAGGGCTGCAATCGGAAGCGTTAATGACGAGACGGTCGGGCGAGGGTACAGGGGAGACATCAGCATGGGAATGGATATGAGAGTTAGGTGTAAGGGTAAGGGTTGGAGGGGAGTTAAAAAAAAAAAAACAACACATAAAAAGGCGGAAGAGAAAGGAGGAGGATAAAGCAAATGTTCTTCTGACATGTTTACAAAACGATTCCCGAGTGTCGCCGGATATTTCGCATTCGCTATTCAAACCATTCTATTGAAGATTGACGAATAGCAATTTTCATATTAATTTCTATGTTTTTAATAAAAAAATAAAAGTGAAAAAAAAAAGTTCAAAGACTCGTGTTGATTTGCGATCACTTGAAATGGAGCATTCTGATTGGTCAATTAATTCGGCATAACTATTCATTTGATTGGTTAGTATCAACTAAATTAAATTAAATCTAACTTTATTTGATTTAGCAATGTTTGCATAAATAGGTAAAAGGATAATACGGTAAAGAACTATTATTGACCCTGTGATGTTCCCTGGAAGCTGAGTGACAACAAGTCTCCCCAGATTTTCAGTACTCTCCACATTTCGAAAACATTCGCAAAAGGTAATAAGGTTTGAAAATATATATGGTAATTAAGCTACACAGAATTTTCTGTGTTTCATCCTCGTGAGGGCTCGTCAGGCTATTGCATTGAATTGTAAGCCCAGTAATAAGGAGATTTATAAAATTCATCAATTCAATGTAATAGCCTGACGAATCTTCATGAGAATGAACTGCATAAAATTCTGTGTAGCTTAACTGTCATATATATTTTCTAAAACGTATTAACATAACATTCGCAAAAGAATTTGCGTTATTGCGACAGCCGTTTACTATTGATTTCTTGCTGACAGCGGCCACAATGAGATTTAACAAAATCGAAAGAAAGAAAAGAACGAAAAAGAAAGAAAAAAATGAAAGAATGAAGTAAGGTAAAGAAAGAAAAACGACAAATGAAAAAGGAGAGAAAATAATGAAAGTATGAAGAAAGAAGGAAACAATGGAAAATGGAAGAAGAAAATATAAACAAAGTAGATATTAAAGAGAGAAAAAGAATTATCAAAAACAAGCGTAAGAATAAAGAGAGAAAAAGAACGAAAGAAAATTGGAAGAAAGAAAAAAGAAAAAAGGAAAAGAAAACGAAAAAGAAAGAAAGACAGAAAGAAAAAGAACAAAAATGAAAATGAAGAAAAGGAGAAATAACAAAGACAGAAAGAAAAAGAAACAAAAGAAAATGAAAGAAAACGGAAAAGAAATAAAAAATAAAAAGAAAGGAAGAATTTAACAACAACAAAAAAGAAACAAAGAAAAGGAAAAGAAAAGAAAGAAAACTGAAAAAAGAAAAAGTAAGAAAAAAGAAATAAAAGAAAAACAAAGACAGAAAGAAAAATAAGCAAAAATAAACGAAAAAGGAATTTAACAAAAAAAAAATGACAGAGAGGAAGAAAACGAAGAAAAAATAGCAAATAATTAAAATATGAAGTAGGAAGGTAAAAAAGAAAAAAAAAGAAAAAGAAAGAAGGACAAAAAGAAAATGGAAGAATGAAGATATAGTAAACTAAAATGAAAAAAAGTAAACAAAAGAAAGAAAAAGGAAACAAAATAAGAATGGAATAACGAAGAAGACGAAGAAAAAAAGAAAAAAGAGAAAGACACAAGAAGAAGGAAACTAAACGAAAATAAAGAAAAGAAAGAATAACAAAGTCAACAAAAAAGAAATAAAAGAAAATGAAAAAAAGAGACCAAAAACAAAAGAAAGAAAAACAAAGAAAAAAGATAAAGAAAGTAAGAATTAAAAAAAAAGAAACAAACAAACAAAGACGCAAAGAAAGAATGGGAAGGAAGAAAAATAAGAAAGAAAATAAGCAAAGAAAAAGAAAACAAAGAAAAAAGAAAAAGTAAGGAAGAATTTAATGGAAAATAGAAAGAAACAAATAAATAAAAAAGAAACAGAAAACAAAGGAAAAAAGGAAAAATTTAATAAAGAATAGAAAGAGAGAAAGAAAGAAAGAAAACAAGAAAAAGAAAAATGAGAAGGAAAACAAGACAGAAGAAGCAAACAAACAAAGAAAAAGCAAACAAAGGAAAAAGAAAAACAAAGAAAGAATTTAATAATGGAAAGAAAGAAATTAGCATGCAAACAAAGAAAAAGAAAAAAAAAAGAAAGAATGAGAAGAAAAATAGGGAAAAGAACAAAGAAAAAGAAAGAAAAAAAAGGAAAAGGAAAGAAAGGAATATATAGAAAGGCAAAGAAAGAGAAAAAGAAAGAAAAAAGGAAAGAACGAGAAGAAAAATAGGAAAAAAACAAACAAAGAAAAAGAAAGAAAAAAAGGAAAAAGAAAGAAAGGAATATATAGAAAGGCAAAGAAAGAGAAAAAGAAAGAAAAAAAGGAAAGAACGAGAAGAAAAATAGGAAAAAGAAACAAATAAAGAAAAAGAAAGAAAAAAAGGAAAAGAAAGAAAGGAATATATAGAAAGGCAAAGAAAGAGAAAAAGAAAGAAAAAAAGGAAAGAACGAGAAGAAAAATAGGAAAAAAAAACAAACAAAGAAAAAGAAAGAAAAAAAGGAAAAAGAAAGAAAGGAATATATAGAAAGGCAAAGAAAGAGAAAAAGAAAGAAAAAAAGGAAAGAACGAGAAGAAAAATAGGAAAAAAAAACAAACAAAGAAAAAGAAAGAAAAAAAGGAAAAAGAAAGAAAGGAATATATAGAAAGGCAAAGAAAGAGAAAAAGAAAGAAAAAAAAAAGGAAAAAGAAAGGAAAACAAAAATGTCGACTCCATCTTCCATTAGTTCGGCTTGGTTGCTGTTTTCCGTTTGCCATAACCTTGATTCCACACACGCACGATTTTTCGATGGTAAAGAATTACGCAATGCTTCTAAATAAATATTTTTAGGAACGTTTTTAGAAACTGAGATATTTCCGTCTACGCCATTTACAATGTCCGATACATGGAGAGGATAGAGAGAGAGAGGGGGGCGGACAGGTTCAGTCATCCAATGAAATTGGATCTTAGAAATTAGCGCAAACAGAAGGCCCGCCCGTCCTTTTACATCGGATAAGTACAGATATCCCGCAGATATGTTTACTCAACATACGCGTTTAGCAGCTTTACAGACCAAAGAAAATCATGATTTAAAACTGAAGCATGACAGACCAAAGAAAATGTTATTGAAAACTCCAGTTAAAAAAGTAAAAGAAAACAATATTTCGGGGGTATCATCTCTTTATCAAGTGCTTTTAATTCATTATTTCAAATCTGAGCATGACAGACCAAAGAAAATCGTAATTCAAAACGGAAGCATGACAGACCAAAGAAAATCCTATTGGAAAAAAAGATAGAAAAAAAGAACATTTCGGGGATATAATCTCTTTATCAAGTGATTTTAATTCTTTATTGTTAGCTTATCTCTGTCTTCTCTATATATTTGCTTACCGTAAGAAATCTATAAATGTCATAACGAACCAATAATATCGTTAAGCTATGTTCTAAACATGTAATTAACTCTCTTTCTCTCACCTCCTTTGACTCTGCAGGCATGATGCGATCATTTTGTGGGTGATATTATAGTAAGGCTGATTAATTATCAACGTGCAGTTAGCCATCCATTCCTAAAAATCTTCCAGGTAAAGAAAGAAACTTAAAGAAAAATATTTTTTCACTGGTAAACAACAAATTTCATTTACACACACACACACACACACACACACACACACACACATATATATATATATATATATATATATATATATATATAGAGAGAGAGAGAGAGAGAGAAAGAGAGAGAGAGAGAGAATAAATGACAAAAAACTATATTCCACAATTCATGATGCTGACCATCTTATAATTTATTCCTTTAATTCAGTTGACTTATAAAATTCTTGACAGTATCTGTTTCGTAGTGCAAAATAAATCACTTAATTATTATATCAATTAGTGAATCTATTTTGCCCTTAACTTATCAGAAGAAATAGCAACAATCAATCCATCAAAATGATATAAAATGCGTTTTGACATGATTAAAATCCGAAAATTGGAAGAGAAGCTGCTAATACCTTACATGTTTCCATTACGCCATTTTGAATTTTAGAACTAAAGTCACTAAACCCAACTATTCGTACTAACATATTCTATTAATTTAGGAATATTCTGCCAAAATATAGAGAGAGAATAAATGACAAAAAGTTATATTCCACAATTCATGATGTTGACCATCTTATAATTTATTCCTTTAATTCAGTTGACTTATACAATTCTTGACAGTATCTGTTTCGTAGCACAAAATCAATCACTTAATTATTATATCAATCAGTGAATCTATTTTGCCCTTAATAATAAATTCACTGATTGATATAATAATTAAAATCTTCTACAGAAAAGGTAGAAATAATAAAACAATAAATATTTATTGATCTTAAGCGACCAGTCAAACTAAAACCTATAGATCACTCCCGCAAGTGTGTTTTTACGGTAATCGGATAAAAATAACAACTTTATTGTAAATATTTAGAGGTTTATAAAGAATCGGAATCGGAATTGGAATCGGAATCAGTAATTGTATCGGAATCGGGAATTTAGCAAGGAATCAGTAATTGTATTTGGATATATTGGAATCGTCCCATTATTAATATATATATATATATATATATATATATATATATATATATATATATATATATATATATATATATATAAGAAAATTTGAAACCCTGAAAATGATAAAATCATTTCTTTCTTTTTTTTCTTTTTTTTTTCTTTTTGGGTGTTGTTATTATATTGTTATTAAATTGTTATTAAATTGTTATTAAATTATTATTAAATTGTTATTAAATTGTTATCAAATTAGTATTAAATTGTTATTAAATTATTATTAAATTGTTATTAAATTGTTATTAAATTATTATTAAATTAGTATTAAATTATTATTAAATTGTTATTAAATTGTCATCAAATTAATATTAAATAGACTTTGTGGCTTAGTGGGGGATACCCTTTTCTCTACCCTGCAACCTCTCTCCCACAGAAGAGACGTTGCGAGCCTTTCATTGTTTTATCGTTATTTCCATGGCAGGTGCTCGTCTGAACTCCAATCTCTGGTCCCCCCTCGCCAATCTTTCACGAAAAACACCCGTCTAGCTGAATCCACTGTGAAAAATTTCCCCCACTCTATATCTGTGCCTAAATCAAAATGCGGATTCCATGAACAAAGCTTCTTTCTTAGAACTGCACGCCTGTGGAACTCTGTTCCGTCTGCCTGCTTCCCTCCGGACTACAACTTGGATGTCTTCACGTCCAATGTTAACAAATTCCTAATGAACCACCCCCTTAATTAAACACTTCATCAAATCTCCACACGTAATAACGTACTGTACTTGCAATAACCTTTATCCCTGAGTGGCTTCCGGGCCTTGGTAAGTGGTGATCACTGTGTAAAAAAAAAAATTAAATTGTTATTAAATTATTATTAAATTGTTATTAAATTGTTATTAAATTATTATTAAATTGTTATCACATTGTTATTAAATTGTTATTAAATTGTTATTAAATTATTATTAAATTGTTATTAAATTATTATTAAATTGTTATTAAATTATTATTAAATTGTTATCACATTGTTATTAAATTATTATTAAATTGTTATCATATTGTTATTAAATTATTATTAAATAGTTACTAAATTGTTATTAAATTGTTATTAAGTTATTATTAAATTGTTATTAAATTGTTATTAAATTGTTATCACATTGTTATTAAATTATTATTAAATTGTTATCACATTGTTATTAAATTATTATTAAATTGTTACTAAATTGTTATTAAATTGTTATTAAATTATTATTAAATTGTTATTAAATTGTTATCAAATTAGTATTAAATTGTTATTAAATTATTATTAAATTGTTATTAAATTGTTATTAAATTGTTATTAAAGGAGATATCAATCTGATTAAGTTTTCTTTTTTTAATTTTTTTCTTCATAATGATGTAATTAGGGATCGTAGCATCCCGAAGAGAAAATATGACTTGTCTCAGTAACTGTTCAAATCCGTGTGTTGTCGCTTGGTTTAAGCGCAAAATTTAAGCAATGTAAAGTCACACATTTTAGAAAACATTTTAATAAGAAAATTTGAAAACCTGAAAATATGAAATGATAAAATCATTTTTTATTTACTTTTTACTTATATATATATATATATATATATATATATATATATATATATATATATTCCAATACAATTACCGATCCCGATTCTGATCAGATTCCTTACAAAAATCAATATATCTATATAAAAGTGTGTGTGTGTGCACGCGCTCGCTCGCGCGTGTGTGTGTGTGTACATTTCCATACGCAATAACTCTGTCAATTTTAAGCCTTCAGATTCGAAATTTGATATACAGGATTTGGCAAAATCGATGTGATTGGTTTTCAGACAGAAATTTTGCGATTAAGGGGTTAAAGTTCAATGATTTGACCTTTGAGAACTCTACCAAACTCCTCTAATAATTTGGGGTCTAAACACCTGAAATTTTAGATATAGAAAAAAATTGACCGTTTTTTTTTGTTTTGTTTTTTTGGCTCAGCATACACCTCAAAACACCCTTGAAACACCGGGCACCCATACTAGTATATATATATATATATATATATGTGTATATATAGTCATCCACATACAGTACTGTTTCGCTGTTTCACAGCTCATCAGTGCGGCTAGACAGGCAACTACCTCAAGCCAGGATTGAAACCCGACCGTTTGTACAGCAGTCAAGGCTCCTAACCATTACGCTATTGGCGGCTGCTTGAACGAGTAGTGAGTTTAACGATGTTTTGATATCGTCTGAAATACCTCCGCTCGATTTGTTTACACAAAGAGCGTCGCTTATATGCTAATGGTAATTCGTGTTTCACTTCTCAATATGCTCAACTCAAGGTGAGGAGCACTATAGTCATCCACATACAGTACTGTTTCGCTGTTTCACAGCTTATCAGTGCGGCTAGACAGGCAACTACCTCAAGCCAGGATTGAAACCCGACCGTTTGTACGGCAGTCAAGGCTCCTAACCATTACGCTATTGGCGGCTGCTTGAACGAGTAGTGAGTTTAACGATGTTTTGATATCGTCTGAAATACCTCCGCTCGATTTGTTTACACAAAGAGCGTCGCTTATATGCTAATGGTATATATGTATATATATATATATATATATATATATATATGAGCTCATATTATAAGCTCTATTTCCTATTTGGTTTTATCAAGCTTTTACAGGCTGAGATAATTTTATAAATATTAATTCTTTAATATTTATAATATACTTTAATTTTACCATCTTGGATCATTTTGGAAAAATTTAATTGTAATTTATATATATATATATATATATATATATATATATATATATATATATATATATATTAGAGATGGGACGATTCCGATATTTTTCCCGATTCTGATACAATTACCAATTCCGTATTAAATTCCCGATTCCGATTCTTCCTAAATCTCTAAACATTTAACTATAAAAAAGTTATTTTGTCCCGATTACTGTAAAAGCACAACTTAAATGTGCATGTATTTTCTCAAACGTAAAAACACACTTGTGAGGGGATGATCTAGAGATACTGGAAGTTTTAATCAGTAAATATTATTTTATTATTACTACAAGCAGTGGAAGATGTTTCTTTAACCAAAATAAAATAAAAAAAGATAATGTAAGGAATCGGTTTTGGCATTGGAAAAAATAGGCTAAAATTTTTCCAATACCGATTCCGATACCCCAAAAAGCTCTAATTTTTCCGATTCCGGTTAATCGTCACACCACTAATTCATACAGATTATGTATTATTATAGACAATTCTGTTGATTATTATATTGAACCTAATATATAGTCGTGAGATCCAATTTTGCTAATTCCTACCCTCTGATGAGAAGGAAAGTATTTCTTCGAAACTCCGCGGATTAAGCACTATCCACTTATCAAGTCTTTCCTTTTCAGATTATTCATATGTTTTTAACTCTTTTTCAAAGTGTTTTTTTAACATGTTTTGTTGATATATATATATATACATATATATATTTTGCTCCTATATATATATATATATATATATATATATATATATATATATATATTCTGATACCAATTCCAATACCCCAAAAAGCTCCGATTTTTCCGATTCTCGATTAGATTAGACAAAATACTGTTAGAAATTCGCTCATTATATGTTACCGTGACATAAGTTGACATATATTCGGTGTTTTTTTAATAGTATTTTGTCTAGTTTATTATTTATAACACCTTTTCCCAAACTTGCCATGTTAAAGAGAGTGTTGGGCGCCATTTTGAATTTTCCAATACATAGGTAAACACTGCATGTTTTTCGAGCTGAATAAACATGTTACATTGAATAAAAACAAAAAAATGTATCCAGTTTGGTAGAAAAGTAACTTATCTTGCCTTTGATAATATTTATTTGTTATATATTTGTTTTTTGACAACTTTTTCGAATCTATGTGTACAGTAATACAAAACCCGGAAACCATATTGCATGTCACTAAGAAGATTATTTCTGCTGAGGTGGTTGACTACTTCTTTATTTAATATGGATTTCAGCAACCTACTGATGACACAAAAGAGACTTATTGGTCTGTACTGAGAGAGAGATGACTTATCACCTGAATTCTTAAATACAGGGCATACTGATGAGGTTTCCAGGGTGTTGGGGAGCACTTCTCCTTAAGGCAATGCTTAAACAGTTTTGTAAGTATGAGGGCAAGTTCTGGTTGAAGCTTTTTCAACACTATAATTGGAATGCCGTCAGGGCCAGTTGCTTTACTGGAATCAAGGTTTTTGATTAGCTTGGCGACCTCACGCACAGATATTTATATGTTGCATAGCGTGTTGTCTGTTATAGGAGGAAATATGGGGAGTTGATGGCCTTCGTCGCATAGGGTAGAATTAGCTGCAAAGTTCTTGGCAAATAATTTGGCCTTGTCTGATGTTGACGAGATAACCTCAGGTCCATTGATGATGGTTGGAATAGAATGCACGCTTCTGTTCAGGATCCTGTTTGCTATTT
Organism: Euprymna scolopes; assembly: GCF_053919585.1. NCBI lineage: Eukaryota > Metazoa > Mollusca > Cephalopoda > Sepiida > Sepiolidae > Euprymna > Euprymna scolopes. The sequence goes on along the minus strand of NC_136525.1, from coordinate 52,358,283 downwards.
GCCAAAACTGGTGGGAACCAAGCCGCTGCTCGGCTCTTTTGGATTTAACGGACTGAGCATATAGCTCTCTTGTATTTTTTATTACTCTTTTACAGTGGTTGGTGGCAGTCCTGAAAGCAGCTTTAGTCTCAGTACATCTATTATATTGGTAGCTATGGAAAAAGTGATTTCTGTGCACAATGGCAGCAGCAGATTCTGAAGAGAACCATACCTGGCTGTTAGGTTTTTGTTGGAACTTTTTTGGATGGCATGAATCGGTCTATACCTACAATTAACCATTCGGTCAGGTCTGATACTATAGAGGACACATCCTTTTTAAACATGGAATGTAGACGTAGATCAGATATTAATGTACGGAAGCTATCTCAGTCAGCCATAGAGTATCAAAATACTGTACAGTGGAGAGGTACGTCTGAAGACTTATTACATTTCATTTTTATTTTAACTGATACAACGAAGTGGTCGGAAGATCCCAGAGGAGATAGAACGGAACATGAATATATCTCTGAAGAAATTGTGATAAAAAGGTCTAGAAAGCTTGCATACTGACCGGTAGTATCGGGCACATGGGTGGGTTCGTGAACAATCTGAGTGAGGTCATAAGCAATGGAGAAATCATGACAGAACCTCCCCTCATCATCGGTCTTGTTTGAGTGGGTCAGCCATTCCACATTGTGGACATTGAAGTCACCACATGTGAATGTTAGCCAAAGGATGAGCAGACAGGATGTGATCAATTTTCTCAGATATACTCTTAAAGATAGTAACTCCGCTGTTGTGGGGGCGATAAAGGGCAAATATAAATGCGGTGGTGTAAGCAAGTGCAACCCGGAAGCACATATAAGGTAAATCAGGGTCTTCTCTGAAGATATCTCTACCACACGGAAAGCCATCTTTAATGTAGGCACATATTCCATGCCCATGGCGATCTTGGGGGGTCAGACTTAGATGTTAAGTTAGAGTATCCTTTAATTATGAATTCATCTAGAGAAGTGGTCCGCCCTATGCCAGTTTTGCTAAGGAAGAATATGTCTAGTTTCGTCTCCTGTAATTGTATTTCAACCTCTGGAAGGTTTGAACGTAGACCCCTGATGTTGGAAAAGGAGACATGGTAGTAGGGGTCTACGTTGGAGGATGGTTAGGTTTATTCTGGAGATATTTCATGTTGAGGTTTTGGGATTTGTGGAACAAGTCGACATACTTGGTTAGATCAGGACAGAGAGGGACAGTAAGAGAGAAAAAGACAGGATTTTTTTTTTTTGTAGCACATAAGGTAAAGCCATAACAATTACCCACTAGTATGGCATCGAGAGGCCCCACCAGAAGCTACTGCATGGTCCAAAATCCATTCACCAAATGGCAATACAGCAGCCCCAGTACTTTGCACCTGCTGATAGGACAGCCTCCTTAGTGGTTAATCCAAGGTTCGGGTCTCTGACTATCAGGCGGATAACGTCAGTCTAGATCAAATGCTTACCGTCGGCACCCTTACAAGTGACATGGCTACAAGGATAGACATAGAAACAGAAAATTTCCGACATCTCAATCTACTGCTCAAGCAGCTTTTTCTTCACCCTTTGTCAGAAAAATCACTCATTGGAAATGAGGACTGAGGGACAAAAAAGGAGAAGCGAGAGTTACTGGAGCTGCCGCTAACACATCCACAGTGCATTATCTACTCTCCATTTATTAATATCTACTTAATAAGTCCTCATTGATTTCATGAAAATCCGTCGCCTCTGTCGAAAGTTTTTAGCATATATAAAAACATATATACATACATACATATATATATATATTTAAGTGAATTTAGTTTACAAACAAATGGCTACACACAAGCATACATGTTTCAGCGAAAACCCAGTACGGGAATCGCTTCGTCAGGCCAAGGACATCTCTTGCTGTTTCAACTCAAACAATGCCAATTTATAACTAGGACTACATCATATTTAAGTGTAAATAAATTGGCATTGTTGGAGTTGAAACAGCCAGAGATGTCCTTGACCTGACGAAGCGATTCCCGTACTGGGTTTTCGCTGAAACATGTATGCTTATGTGTAGCCATTTGTTTGTAAACTAAATTCACTTATTTTGGCTCTGTCTAAACATTGAGCACTCTTTTGGCGGACACACTTACAAATAATTACTACCAATACAATATATATATATATTTAAACAGACAGGTGAGATTTGCAATGTTGGGAATACTAGGCGCCGTATGTGCTCTCCGCTTATCTCAGCATTGTTTCCAGTCATCCTCAACCTCCACTTGCCACTGGTATTCAACAATGTCGACTCAGGAGAGCTGTGGTTGGAGATTGTGCAATTCTTGCTACAAAAATTTCGCGCGCAGGCACACTTACTATGGGTATCCATAGTCTGTCAAGAAGAAGGAAGCCTTATTATTATTAATAAATAGAATCCCC